>NC_064284.1:43585075-43720284 GCF_019186545.1 Solanum stenotomum
TCTTCTTCTTCTTCTTCTTCTTCTTCTTCTTCTTCTTCTTCTTCTTTTTCTTCTTCTTCTTTTTCTCTTTCCTCTTCCTCTTCTTCTTCTTCTTCTTCTTCCTCTTCTTCTTATTCTTCTTCCTCTTCATCTTCTTGTTGTTCTTCTTCCTCTTCTTCTTCTTCTTCCTCCTCCTTGGAGTCCTAGAGAGAATATTTTGGACAGAGTTTTGGTTTTGATTTAGGGATTTAGAAATTATGATTTAGATGAGTTAGTTTAGGTGTCTAAATTACTTATATAGGTGTTTAAAAATAGGCTAAAATGGCATTAGTTAATAATCAATTAAAATGGAAAACCCTAAAAGACCCCTAAGTTTAATTGTTAAATGACAGTTTCAGTGACCACACATGGACACCCACCTACGGTCCGTGGATGGACCCACATGGCATGCTGGTGAACCGTTGGTTGGGGTCTGCAACCCATTTTCTGGGGCCTTGACCCACGACCCCCATCCATGGGGCATGGGTCCACCAAGATCCCGTAGGTCCTCTCTCGTGGGGGGGACTATTTTGGGGCCTTGTTTTAGGGTCCTCCTCAAGGACCCTTGGTTGGTCCTTAGGGAGTCGTACTTTGACGTTTAAACCCAAAAACAAATATTTTGAGTACCGGTCATTATTTATGACTCTAACCCTTATGTTAGGCTTTATTTTAGTCTACTAGTTTTACATTAGGCTCTAATTCAGTCTACTAGCTTTACATTAGGCTCTAATTCAGTTTACTAGTTTTTCGGAATGTTACAATTAAGCCTGTCAAGGTTCGAGATAATTCTCTTGAATCGTAATAGTTATTCGAGAGAAAACTATTGCACTTATAGTCTAGCCTACCCACATTGATTCAACAAATTATTATTAAATTTCAATACCCATATAGCATAATTAGCCTATAATCGATCACATCCCAAGAATTCCTCTTAATCTTGTTGAAACCCCTGTTTTCATATTTGTTTTAGTTGTTAATTGACAAACCAATCCCCCCATCTAAAAATTTTTGTCACCCCTTTCAATTTTATTTAAATGTTTTCGATAATTCGTATTCCTACCACTAATGAGATTACATTCATAACTTCGCAACATAATTCAAACTTGTACCACTCCGTATGGGTTCGACCCCAACTCTTCGTTAGATTTTATACTAGATTACGATCGCCCACACCTAGTATTGGATGAGGTGTGGTTGAGCATTTATAAAAAATGGCCCCACTGCTGGAGAGTGGTCTTTATAATTCTATTATTGAAGTTTAAATTGTAATCTTCTTGTGTTGTAGTTGAATCAGCTTACTTTGTTTTGTGTTTGTGTTGGCTTGTTTGAACAGAGGAAGAAATGAGCATGAACGGGAGTAATGGTAGCCAAGTTGGCCACCAAGATGATATTGGAAATCTGAATGATGTTAATGACCCAATTCAATTGGGTGGTGTTGGTGCAATATGTCTACCTCTTGTTGAGGGGAATGTTGCCTTCCATGTCACTAGCACAATGCTATAACTCTTGCAAATGAAAGGACTATATGAAGGGCTAGCCCATGAAGATACTTTGTGGATGTATGTGGTCCATTCTCATTCAAGAATATCTCTCAAGAATCAGTTCGTCTATGGTTGTTCCCATTCTCTTTGATGGGTGAGCTACCAAATGGTTAGTTGATCTATCGAGGAACTCCATCAGCAGATGGGATGAACTTACCGCAACGTTCTATGTGAGATTATTTGCCTAGTTAAAGATGATGACGCTCAGAGAGAGTATCCAAGGTTTCAAACGCTTGGAAGGTGAACTAATCCACGAGACGTGGTTGAGATTTCAGAAGTTGGTACTTCAATGTCCGATCCACGGACTGCCAAACCACATATTGATACAATTCTTCTATAGGAGTCTTGACTCGGTGTGAACAAAGGTGTTGCTGATCAACTTGTTCTCAAAGGTATAATGTAACAACCTTATAAGGTAGCGTCTCAACTCCTTAGTGGCATGACCAAGATCAATAGAGCATGGTACACTCGTGAGAACCAAGTGTCTCCTCTCACCTTTAGAATGACAGAGGAGCAGATCGAGAAGGACCAGGAGAGAAACCAAAACATGGCCAAAATGATGACCCAGCTGGATATCTTATCAAAAAATGTGATGGGTAGAGGGTCGAAGAGTGTAAATGTTGTGGCTATTGTTGGAGCGAACCTCGATGTAGTGCACTTTAAAGTGATGCATAATGAGGAAGTGAACTTCCTTGCAAATCAAGGAGGAGGCCTTAGTCCAAATTATACAAGGCCGTGTGGAAATCCGGGTTGGAATAGAGACAATGGATGGAGAGACCATGACAGAGAATGGCGTGACCATAATGCTACTTAGAAGGAAAGGGATGGTAAAAAGGAAAGATACGTCCCACCTCATGAAAGCCAAAGGCCTAAAGAGCAAAGAGCTGGCCCAGAGAACTTCCGTATGAAAAATATACTTGCATGGATTCTCAATAAGGTAGAAGGGTCGGATAAAATGTTGAAAGAGATGAAGGAGGACGTCTCATCTCTCAATTAGATGGTGACTTCTCACTCAGTCTCTATTAAACAGTTGAAGACACAAATGGGTCAAATCTCCACTCATTTAAATCCAAGGCCAAAAGGAGGGTTGCCTAGTGACACAATGGTCAACCGCAAAAATAATGTTTGAATTGGTATTTTTGTCGTACCACGATGTTAAATAAGGAGCTTCTTGGGAGGGAACCCATGTTTTTGATGTTTTTAAATGTTGCTTTTGAATAACGGGTGTTCATTTTGCAGGTTGAAAAGTTGAAAGTGTTGGAAAAGGAGTAGTAGGTGAGCTAAAAGTCCAATCGGTAACACACTAAATAGGTCGGCCTGCCTGATTTGGACCGCCGGTTCAACCACCCAGCTTGATGGGGAATTCTGTAAAACTTGGCGAGTTAAAAGCTTAGTCGGCGACTCACCAAACAGGTCGGCGAGCTCGACTTTGCCCGCCTTTTGAACCCCCCAAATTGCTGGGAGTTCTGTAAAAATCGACAAGCCAAAATACAACTCGACGTATCGTCGAGTGGGTCGACGGACTCAACTTACCTCACCGACTGGCGCGCGAACTAAAAGGTTTTAAAAGGGGCAAACAATTTTAAATTTAAAAATCCTTCACTTTCTCACCTTTAAAATGGGCAAACTCTTCGTATTCTTGCATTTTTTTTACTCTCGTTTCGTTTGGAATCTTTGTTTGGGATGGATTTTGGAATTACTTTACTTCCTAGCATTTCAAATCTTTTTCAGCATACAGGTTGGTTTTACGAATCCCGAACTTAAATTGTTTGTTGAGATCAAACGCTTTTGATACTTTGTTGTTGATATCTGCGGTAATGTCGTTTTGATCATCGTGTTATAGTTTGTTTGCCTAATCTTGAATGAAATTGTAATTAATTGGCCTTAAATCATAATTTCTCGTGTAATTACTTGTTGAAATTGAGTTTAAATTGTTGGGTTGTGCTATAAATGTCGTGAGTCTAGCAGGGTGAAGTCTAAGTAACCCTGAATTGTGCTAATTATTGAATTTTTCTCAATGATAGATCTATTGACGTCATTTTAAGGGCAAAAGACGTCAATTTGCCAACATCAGGCAAATTAGGGAAATTATGAGTACACCGAGGGCATAGGTAGTATGGGTCTTGCTTTAATTTCATAATGTAAGTGTTTGATTTTGATGTCGTGGGCAGCGGGCTTGATTTTGAAGTACAGGGTGAAAATTGGCATGTTAGGCCATTTGGCGAGTTGGGTTGAGCTCGGCGAAGGGTTTGGCGGCTCGCCAAACGTCCCCTAGATCACCCTTTAATTCTGTTAATTGTGAGTTTATGTTCTGTAACTTTCGGCGATATGCCTGAGCTCGCTAAGTTCACTTGGCGATTCACCGACAGTGCTTCTTGATTACCCTTTTGCACCCCTATTTCTTCAAATTGTTTTGTAACATTCGACGATTCATCTCTAGTTTGCCGAATGGTGTCCGCGATCTGCCGAATGACCCTAGACATCACCGACAAACTTTAAATTTTGAGCTTTCTTTGCATTGTAACTTTTGACGAACCCGACCTAGCTTGCCAAAGTGGTTCGGTGACACAGAGATCTAGTTGACCCTAGATGCCCTTAGTGTTAGAGTCGCACCTTGTGAGCATAGCCAAGGTGCTACAGATGATGTGACAACCTTGAAGGTTGAATTACGGGGTTGAGGAAGGATATGGACCAGCTGAAGTCCACTGATTTGACTATGCTATTTGGGACGATAGAGATTCCCGACATGCCGAGTGTAGATATTCCAGCTTGTTCTGAGGTGCCTCCGACTACTATCGGAGATGAGACTAGAGCTGATGATGCTGTTGTTGAGTCCTAGTTTGAGACAAAGGAGGAGCAACTAGGTTTTACTGATGTGACTATCGATGATGACTTGGCAGACCTAGAGGGAGCCATGGTGCATACAACTGTGCCGGCCTCTTTGAGGGATGCTGAGATACCATGCACTAATGCCTAGTCAAAGGGAGCTGTGGATATGCAGACTTCACCCGATGCCTAGCCTGGCAGGATAATTTTCTTTGCCTCCTTTTCTGTTCACTGTTTAGAATGTCATTGTTTTAGTTGCATTTGAGGACGATTGCGTATTTTGTTGGTGGGGTGAGGTATTCCCATACCTACCACTTTTGGACTGCTTTGTGAATATTGGCTTGATTTTGATTGTGTTTTTGTGAATATTGGAGCTTATTGGTTTATATATATCTTGGTTGTTGGATTATGGTTGCTGATAAAATGTGGGCCAATTTTTGAAATATGAAAATAGTGTTGAAATGTTTTTTGATCCAAGTTTAAAATTTTTGCCATTTTTTTGTGTATGATTGTGGCAGTTCTCAAGCAAATTTGAGTGTCGATTGTGGTCAATACCGATGACTTGAATAGTGCTCTTAATTTAACAAAATGAAACTATGCGACTACGATGAGGCAAACTAAGTTACATAGTTAATATGTGAACTTTAAGCATCTCGTTGTGATTAGCCAATTGTCGATTAAGTCTCTTGTGATGAACATTGCACACTAGCTAGAAAGTGTGAAGTCTTGTTTGATAATTGTATCAATGCCTTGTATGGGGAGGTTGTCTTGAACATTGTGCTTGATGACACCTAGAATTTGCCCCGTTGGTCCGATTGATTGAATGAAGCAAGCAATTGCAATGATTCTAGACAAACGTTTTGAAGAGTGAACCAATTTGGCAATATACCTCTTTGTGGCCAACCTTATGAGAAGTGTGAACGTTGCTTGGAACCTTTTGAGCCTATCCTTTTCTTTGGAATAAACTTAAACAACTTTGAACTCTTTATCCCATCACTCATAACCTTTATGAAGTATTGCTTTGATTGAATAGCCAACTTAGGCAAAAATCCTAAGTTGGGGGTGTGGTGAAAAAGAAGGAAAGTCAAGCAGTGTGAAAATCCCCCTTTGTGGATGTTTTGAAAAAGGATGAAACCCCTCCATGTAAAAAAAAGAAGAAAGAAAAGAAAAAGGCTGAAAAAGAGAAAAAGTTGTGAAATAATTTGTGTGAAAATAGTAAAAGAAATGGGGTATCCAGTGATTCATGTTTAGTTTAATAATGGGGTGGATTATGAACATGTTTGAATGTGAAAGAGAAGGTGGAAAAAGTGATTTTCAGGCTATACTTCATGAAGGTAGAAGCCACTAAGCCTAAATAACTATATCTTTACACTCAGCCCCATTACAAGCCTTAAAAAGATCTTTGTGATCTTGAGTGAGCTGAAACAAATGTTGATTGGAAAATTAGGGCAAGCCTATGGGTGGAGTCTTGCATGTTTTCATCTCTTTGAGTGTGAGAGTTGTATGTGATTTTGGGACGTTAAATTTTTGTGAAATTTTGTGTGAATATGGAGTCATCTTTGTTGTGAGGGAATTTGAATACCATTGTTAATCTTGAACTTGCATTTAAAGCAATCATTATGAGCTTTAGTACACTTTATAATGGTGAGTCACAATTTCAATCTTTGAGTGCACAATTGGGCATTGTATGTGTAGTTTGAAACTTTTTGTGTGCATTTATGTTGAGTCTTAAGCAACACTTTTTTGTAGACATCCTTGTTGAACTCAATGATCTTTTACTTGAGGAAAAATAGTCTGAGATTTCAACTCATTTAGGACTTTATTTTGATAGTTTAACTATCCTCAAACCCCTAATTTATGCTTTTAACTGATGTTAAGGTGTCGATTTACAGTTGTGAATGCTAAGGAGCAAGGCAAGGACACTACCGGGAAAAAAAGAGCAAAGAGCTGAACAAGTGAAGAAAAGCGATCCTGGTCATCACCAAAACCAATCAGCGAGTTCTTTAGCTCACCCAAAGATCCAACATGCCATCCCTAGGGAGGAACCGACTAGGCGACATAAATGGATAGTTGGTGGATCGCCGAACGACTTCGTGATACCAACCTTGATCACCTAAAGTCACAGAACCCTAAAGAAAAATGGCCAATGCAAACCGGCGATGGTTTGGAGCAAAGGGCGGAACACCGACTAGTTTGGCGAGGCGCGACTTACTTCGCCCAATGGCCTTTCAAGTCAAAAATTGGGAAACTATAAATTGAAATTTTAAATGAAGTTTCTAGAGTTCTGATTCCCTGAGTTTGAGTTTTTCTCTGAGTTTTTGAGTTTCCATTGTAGACTTTGAAGCTTTTGAAGGTTAAATTTGAGGATTTGCAAGTGGGCTTTTGGAATTTGTTCAATTTGGGCCATTGTAAAGACTTGGAAGCTTTTACCCAGCTCATGGCTAATATAGTTGGTAATTGTTTCTCTCTTTTTATGATGTGTAGCTAAAGCCTCAATTCGTGGGGTGTGATCATGTGCTTATTTGTCTAATTAGCTTATGAGTATTGTTTATTAATGATTTAAATACTGTTTTAATGTGGGTTTAATTTATATCTGAGTAGTAATTCATGAATTGTAGTTGCAAATACAATTCTAGCATAGTGTTTTAGGCGTACTCGAGAGAGAGGTTCTAAACCAAAGTTATTGATTGATGATTGTAGTGTGTGGGTTGTTATGGGTTCAGCTCGAGAGAGTGAATCTTAACTCACTCCTACTTATCTAGCTTGAGAGAGTAGATAAATTAAGGTTTTGGGCTGTTTTGTAGAGTTAACCTTGTCGAGGTTTGAGAGAACTCGCCTGAACCGTAATAGTTGTTTGAGAGAAAACTATTGCACTTAAACTCTAGCCTACCCTGAGTGATTCAACAAATTATTATTAAATTTCTATTACCCATATATCATAATTAGACTATAATCTATTACATCCCAAGAATTCATCTTAATCATGTTGAAACCTCTGCTTTCGAATTTGTTTTAGTTGTTTATTGACAAACCAATCCCCCCATCTTACATTTGTTGTCACCCCTTTCAATTTAACTAAATGTTTTTGATAATTTCTATTCCTACAACCAATTATATTACATTCATAACTTCGTAACTAAATTTGAACTTGTACCAATCTTTGTGGGTTCGACCCCAACTCTTCGTTGGGTTGTATACTAGATTACGATCGCCCACACCTAGTATTGGATGAGGTGTGGTTTAGAGTTTATCAGTATTTACTTGGCTAAATCACATTTCAACTCCTCGAGTCTTCTCACTGGTTCAACTCTATGAGCAGCATCACGGCTCGTCATGAGGATCATGATCCGTCAGGGCCTTCGTGGTCCTTACTTAGCACTACAAAAGTTTATCTTATCAAGGTCTTCACACTGGACATCAACCACGGGATTCTATACAATTCATCATGAGGACCACGATCCGTCAATGGCTCTGTGGTCTTCACTTAGACTTTGATCATCAACAACACAAATTCTAGGTTCACTACTTCCACTTCATGAGCTTCAAGGCGGCTCGTCTTGATAACTATGACCCGTGGGCTCCTTGGTGTACCTTTCAGTATATTCATTTTGCGCTTCTTATTCACTTTTTCCGCACAAGTGTAAACCTTTATAGACATTCAACAAGCACATCAAATCTCATTTAAATACACTTAGTTCTAGTATCAATCCTTAGTTTTACGCATCAAATGTGTCAATATTTCACGCCATATCAATGACCAAAATTAACAGAGCATGGTATACTCGAGAGGACTAGGTGTCTCCTCTAACTTTTATAATGACAAAAGAGCAGATCGAGAAGGATCAAAAGAGAGACCAAAATATGGCCAAAATGATGACCCAACTGGATATCTTGTCCAAAAATGTGATGGGTAGTGGGTTGAAGAGTGTAAATATTGTTGGTGTTGGTGTAGCAAACCCCGAGGAGGCACACTTTGAGGATCTTTATAATGAGGAAGTGAATATTCTTGCAAATCAAGGAAGAGGTTTCCGTCCGAGCTATCCAAGGCCAGACGGGAATCCAAGTTGGTAAAGAGAATGTTATGACGGCTGAAGAGATCGTGATAGAGAATGGCGCGACAATAGTGCTAATTGGAAGGAAAGGGATGGTGAAAAGGAAATATAAATTCCACCCCATGAATGTCAAAAGCCTAAGGAGCATAGGGTTGACCCGAAAAATTTTCGTACAAAAGACATGCTTGCACACATTCTCAATGAGGTAGAAGGGTCGGACAAAGTTTTGAAAGAAATGAAAGAAGACGTCTCCACCCTCAGTCAGAAAGTCACCTTTGACTCAGTGTCCATCAAACAATTGGAAATACAAATGGGTCAAATTTCATCTCATTTGAACCTAAGGCCAAAAGGGGGTCTACCAAGTGATACCTTGGCTAACCAAAAAAATAAACCTTCAAAGCGTACCGTTGTCATGCCATGACTTTAAATAAGGCGTATCTTGGGAGGCAACCCAAGTTTTACAGTTTATATTCCTGTTGTTTGAATAACATGTATTGAATGTGCAGGTTGAAAAGTTTGGAAAATGGCAACTAGGCGAGCGAAAATCCCAGTTGGCCACTCGCTGAACAGGTCGGCGACACCGATTTAGATCCCTGATGGAACCACCTAGCTTTCTAGAGGTCTTATAAAAATTTTTGGGTTAAAGTACAACTCGACGCATAGCCGAGTGGATCATGACCAAGACTTACATCACCGACTAACGCACGAACTGAAGAGTTTTAAAAGGCCAAACCATTTTAAATTCAAAATTCCCTTCAGCTTTATACATTTTAACTTCCGTACTATCACAATCTATCGTATTTTTGTTCTCGTACAGTCATTTTTACTTTTGTTTGGGATATTTTGCTTGGGGTGGACGTTTGGAATACATTGCTACCTAGCTTTTAAATTTTCGGCAATCAAAGGTTGGTTTTCCAAACTCCACTCTATAATTGGTTGAAATCAAATGCAATTATCATTTTGTTATTTTTATCTGTGCTTAATGTGATTTTGTTTATCGTATGGTAGTTTTATTGCCCATAATTAGTTGGAATCGTAATTATTTGGCCTTAAATGGTAATTTCCCATGTCGTTGATCGTTAAAATTGTTGGTTTGCGTTGAAAATGTTGTAGGTTTAGCGGGGTGAAGTGTCAATATCCTCGAATTGTGCTAATTGTCAAATTTTGCCCAATGATGGAGTGGTTGACTCATTCTTAAGGGAAAAAGACGTCAATTGGCCAATTTTGGCCAAATCGGGGGAAGTTTGAGTACCCCGTGGGCTTGGGTCTAATGGGTCTTTAGTGAAATGCATGTTGTGAGTGTTTAATTTTGTTTTCGTATGCTACGGGCTTTATTTTGAAGTACGGGGTACAAATCTGGCACGTTGGGCTATTCGGTGAGGTGGTCGAGCTCGCCATTCGGCAGTTCACCTAATGTCCCCTAGATTGCCCTTTAATTCTTTAAATTTGGAGTTTGAATTCTATAAATTTTGGCGATATGCCTCTGCTCGCTGAAAGTCCCTTTTGATCGCCCTTCTGTACCCCAAATCCTTGAACTTATTTTTTATTTTTTGGCGAGCTACTTCTAGTTCACCGAATGGCCTTGGGAATCACCGACCTGTGCTTATTTTATAATCATTTTGTTTTTGACCTTTCGGCGAGCCAAGAACCAAATGCGTTTAGAAAGTGTTCCTGCAACGCTTACACAAACATTTTCTCAACTAAATCTGATGTTTTCAACATTGTTTTGCAGGTATGGCTAGACCCAAAGTTGCTGGTAGGAATCAACAACCCTGGAAGAGGGCTTGAGGAATAGTTCTAGCTTATGAAACTGCTGCTTCCCGGGCATTTACTACGAAACTTCCTCTAAGAGGGGGAAAGGGAAAGGGAAGGGGCCTAGTTCAGCCGACACCTGCGGGGGGAGCTGCGACAGTGAGGGAATTTATTCCATGTACCTCACTCCCTCTGACAATGAAGGTAGATTTGAAGATAGTTCTCCGGCCTCTATCTCTGAGCCCTCTATCTCCGAGCTGGAAGATGATCAGTTATTAGAGGCTAGGAGAGCAGAACGATGCTCCAAGTCTTGGAATGATCCATCTAGGATCCTGGTGCCTCCGATGCCTTCTCCTCTAACCCCAGCTCTAGCTCCAGCGTAGACAGTGGTCCAGGCACCACCAGATTAGGGTCGTCCTCCCCGGTCACTAAACAGATTAAAGGTCGAAGGTTTGAGGACCATTTTAGAAGAAAAGAGGTTTTCCACTGATGGTGTGGTGGATAGATATCCGGAAGTGTGGACCACTTTGAAGTTCCACAAATTTAAGGTGTTTACAACGACCCGGGGCCCTTACATTCCTACTTGGGTCTAGGAGTTCTATTCGGCATACAAAGAGTTAATGTCGAAAGGTAAGAAGAAGGCAAGTGAATTCAAGTCGTTTAACGTTGTGATGGTTTGAGGCCGGTAGGTGAAGTGCAACAACTCGAATGTAAATGCTGTACTTGGGTGTTCCCGAGACTTCATGCAAGACTACCCGAATTTAGTTAAGAAGTAGATCCTAAGGGATCTGAAGGATTGGTTGGCACCCCTACTTGCTGATGCTACTCTAAGGTGGATTGAGGCAGGTTCAGAAATCGAGAAGTAGGACCTGAATGAAGCTGCTCGTTACTGGTTCAGTTTTATTAGCAGCATCGTCATGCCTTCCCAGAATGAGTACATCCTCCACCATCCGAATGCTACTTTTCTTGGGTCCATTATAGATCGACAGAGGTTGAATTTGGGGCTGCTCATTGAGTAAGTGATGGCCATGAGGGCCAAGCAGAGCCAAACCTCAGTGCCTGTCCTTGTCTTAACAAATTAGCTATGTCGACGTGCTTGTATTCGGAAGAATTAGAAGACGGATGTGGAGGTGACATGATATATTACCATATGAGGCAATTATACCCCCTCAGGCTGGTGGGCCTTCATGTACCTCTAGCCTTCTGTTTTTGATACTCCTATTTCTTCTGCTTCACCCTCTCCCACTACTTCTACTCCTACTACTACTTCCTGCCGAACCCTATCACCCAGAAAATACTGTATAAGATGGGCCATCTTGACCAATCTACTGATGTGTGTGCCTTCTAGGTAAGTGTCGTTGTGCCTTAGGTGATAGAGTGGGTAATTACTGCTACCTTGGCCCCGATCCGGGCTGAGATGAGGGAGCATAAAGAGCTTATTGAGGGCCACAAGTTTGCCTTGGATGCCGTTATAGTGAGGGTGGATGAGTGTGAGCAGAGACAGGGTGCTGCTGATGCTGTGACGGCCTTGAAGGCCAATATTGTTGGGCTGCACAAAGATGCAAACGAGCTGAAGTCCACTGGTTTATTGATGCTGTTTGGGATTGTAGAGATTCCTGAGATGCAAAGCACTGATATTCCAGCTAGTTTTGAGGGACCTTCGGCTACTACCACAGATGATATTAGAGATGATGATATAGATGTCGAGTCTGAGGAAGAGACAGATAAGGAGAAGTTGGGTATTAGAGATGAGGTTGTGTATGATGATTTTGCGGACCTTGAGGGGGGGTATGATGGAGACAGCTAGGCAGACATCGCTTAGAGATACATCTATGGTGGACTTTAGTAGAGCAAATGATGCTGTGGAGCCGGGCACTGATGCCCAGAAAGTTGCTGATGTGTAGACTTCACCCAGGTCTAGCTTTTGCTAGATGACTCTTTTGCCTCCCTTTCTGTTATCTTTTAGACTTTATTTCAGTTTCTTTGCATTTGAGGAAAACTGTTTCTTTTGTTTGGTGGGGTGAGGTATTTCAATACCCACCTCTATTGGGTTGTTTTTGTGAATATTGATTTGTTGTTGGTTTTGTGTATATTTGATCTTATTCTGTGTTTATATATATATCTTGGTTGTTGATCCATCGTGGCCCATTGTTCTTACTGTGCAAATTGTTTTGAACCGATTTAAAAAATTTATGCCACCTCTTTCGTGTTTGATTGTGGTTGTTCTCTTGCAATTTTGAGTGTCGGCTATGGTAAATAACGATGACTTGAATAGTGCTCTCGATTGAAAGATATGAATGTGCAACTACGATGAGGCAGACTAAGATACATAGGTAATATATGAACTCTTAGTATCTCGTTGTGACTAGCCAGTTGTTGATTAAGTCTCTTGTGATGTGTCACGACCCAAGCCTAGGGCCTAGACGTGACATGGCGAATGAGGAACCCGAAGGAACCCCAAACAAGCCTCTCAAACTTGTCATCACACTTCATAGGTCGCGGAAATACAATCAACATTAATTAGCGGGAAATAGGGACTAAGGGCAAACCATTTCAAAATGACATCATAGAACAAGAGTCAAGCTCATTTACAAAATACTTGTCCAACGCACACCTCTACATACATAGATAGGACGGGGGCCATGACATACTACCGGCTCCCCTCATAGTCAAAATACAATTGCAAGCTAAAGTCTCAAAACATAGGAGTAGGAAACATAACATAGCCCTCGAATCATTGAGGACTCACCAACAAACTCGGATAAGCACCGTACTAGCCACGTGAATGGAGAGAAGGATCAAGAGTAGCTCCGGTCCCTACATGGTGACATCATGTAGGCAAAATATGCGTTAGTACTTGGAATGTACTAAGTATGCGGGGTGCAACACAACAATAGACAAGGACACAATCGAAATACAAGAAATAGTTTCATAGGCATTATGAATAACAATATGAGGATGCATGATCAAAGTGAAGTCAAAACATGTTTAAGTAAATCTATACTAATAGTAGATATCATATGTGTATGCATGATCCAACCAATCTATAACCCCAACTTAGGATGGGGGATGCCGTTCACACCCGGACACCCTGGTGGCAAGGTATAAACCCCTCACATGGTTGATGTTGGTCACACCCCAAGCATCCTAGGTGGTGAGATATAAACCTCTCACATGGTTGATGTTGGTCACACCCCAAGCATCCTAGGTGGTGAGATATAAACCTCTCACATGGTTGTCCGGTTCTTTTCCCCCGGACCGGGCATGGTCATGCAACACTTTATATAGGAAATTCCCATTAGGCTCTAATGCAATCTCACGTATGGAATGAACATATACACAAGCTTAGTTTGTCATCAACACATCTCTGGATTGCCATACATCTCATAACTCAAGCTTTAAAGCATCGATTCATCAATTCTCCATAGTTGGACATTTTGTCAAACACCTTGAAGGCATGTAATGGAATCAAAGAGCATGGAAAATAGGGTAGTAATTATGCAGCCAAACCAGTGAACAACCTACAACAACACCTTTTAACACCCACAATACCACATGAAAATCTCCACATCCATTCCAAATTTAGATTCAAGTTCTAGAGTCACAACATGCTCAAAACAATCACTTTTCATGTTTAAAATTCAATGTGCAGGAAATTATTACAAAGAACAAGACTAATTTATGAATCTTAACTTAAACCATGAATTAGTGAGTAGAATAGAGTCTAGGCACTATGGGTGGAAGGATCCATGAGTTCAACACCACATACCTCGAGCTCTTATGAAGGTTTTGAGAGTGTCTTCAATGGAAGCTTGGAACTTGGAGCAAGAGTCTCTTCAATCTTGAGGAAGGTTTTGGATTAGGGTTCTTGAGAGAACTTGAGAGAAAATGTGTCTGAGTATGGGAGAGGTGTTTTGGGAAATGTTTTAGAGATGGGAATTGAACTAATGGTATATAGGAAATAACATATGCCCTTTGGAAAAATGGTCCAACACTTAGAAAAAAAAAATTAGACGGGTGAACAGTAAAAACGCTCACTGGAAATTGCATTTCCTGCCGGACAGATTTTACAAAAATGGGCATAACTTCTTCGTCCGAACTCTGAATGAGGTGAAACGAACTCTGAATGAGGTGAAACGAAGTGCGTTAGGTAGCTAACTCAAAGGGCTTTCCATGGATATGTTATGGGCCAGCCAATTATTTGTGTGTTAGGAGATATGACCCTCCAAAGTAGACCCTCGAAAAAGGCTTCACTTGAAAATTTTGGATTTTGATACGGTTGCTCTAAAATTTGGGTTAGACCCATTTCCCACTCAATTTGACCCCCTAAACAAGAATATGAAGTCGGATTTTCGAAAAACGAAACGAATTTTTTTTTATATAGCTAAACAAGTTTTCGGTAACTTCCGAAGCACATTTTTAAGAACCTTTTGGGTCATTTCATGATGAACATTACATGGTAGCTAGAAAGTGTAAAGTGATGTTTGATAATTGTGTCGAATGCCTTGTGTGGCGAGGTTGTCTTGAATATGGTGATTGATGACACCTAGAATTTGCCCCATTAGTCTGATTGATTGATTGAAGCAAGCGATTGAAATGATCTTAGGCAAAAGTTTTGTAGAGTGGTCCAAATTGATAACATACCTCTTTGTGGACACCTTTTGAGAAGTGTGAACCTTGATATGCACCTTTTGAGCCTATCCTTTTCTTTAGAAGAAACTTGAGAAACATTGTCCTTTTTGTCCCATCACCTATAACCTTCATGAAGTATTGGTTTGTTGAATAGCCAATTTAGGCCAAAATCCTAAGTTTGAGGTGTGGTGAAAAAGAAGGAAAGTCAAGAATTGTGAAGAATCCCCCTTTGAAGCATAGTTCGAAAAAGCTGGAACTCCTCCATATAAAAAAATATAGAAAGAAAATAAATGGTAAAAAAGACTGAAAGATAGAAAATCTTGTGAAATAAAGTGTGTAAGAGAAGCAAAAGAAATGGGGTATCCGATGAGTCATGTTTAGTTGAATAATGGGGCAGGTTGTGAACATGTTTGAATGAGAAAGAGAAGGATAATAAGTGATTTTCAGGCCATACTTCATGAAGGTAGAAGCAACTAAGGCAAAATGTCCATACCTTTACACTCAACCTTGTTACAAGCCTTGAAAAGACTTTTGTGATCTTGAGTAAGCTGAAACAAATGTTGATTGGTAAATAAGGGCAAACCTCTGGGTGGAATCATGCAAGTGTTCATCTTTCTGAGTGTGAGAGTTCTATGTGATTCCTGTATCTTAAATTGTTGAGAAATTTTGTTTAAGAATGGAATTAACCTTGTTGTGAGGGCATTTGAATGCTTTTGTTGAGCTTGAACCTGCATTTGAAGCAAGAATTGTGAGCTTGAGTATACTTTATAATGGTGAGTCACAATTTGAAACTTAGAGTGCACAATTAAACATTGTATGTGTAGTTTGAACCCCTTGTGTGCATTTGTGTTGAGTCTTGAGTAGCACCATTTGTAGACATCCTTGTTGAACTAATTGATCTTGAGTTTTACTTGAGGACAAGCAAAAGTTTAAGTTTGGGGCATTGATGAGCCTGAGATTTTGACTCATTTAGGGCTTTGTTTTCATAGTTTAAGTGTCCTTAATGCGTAATTTATAGTCTAAACTGATGTTAAAGTGTTGATTTGCAGCAATGAAGGCAAAGGAGCAAGGCAAGGACATTATCAGGTAAAAAGGAAAGAAAAATTTGAAGAAGTTGTAGGAAGATAATCCTGGTGATTGCCAAGACCACTCAGTTAGCCGCCGAGTGGCTCTTTAGCTCGCCTAAAGCTGTATGCCAGCCTTGGGGAAGAACCTACTTGGCGAAGGAAATGAATTGTCGACGGACCACCGAACGACTCGGCGATATCGACCTTGATCGCCTAAAGTCAAAGAACCCTGAGGATTAAGAGCCATGGCAAACGAGCGATGGAACAGATGAATTGGCACATCGCCAATTTTGTTGGCGGCCCTCGACTTACCTCACCTAATTTCCCTACATGCCAAAATTTGGGAAACTATAAATTAAAATTTCAAAAAGAAAGAAAAGAGTTCTGCACTTTTTGGAAAGAATCTAAACTTAGTTCTCCTGAATTTTCCATTGTAGACTTTAAAGCGTTTGAGACTTGATTTTGAGTTATTGCAGTTGGGTTTTTGAATTAATTCGATTTGAAGAATTGTACGGACTTGGAAACCATTACCCTGCAGATATCTAACATAGTTGGTTATTATTTCTTCCTTTTTATGATGTGTAGCTAAAACCCCAATTCTTGGGGTGTGATCATGTGATTAGCGGCATAATTAGCTTATGGGTTTTGTTGTTTAGTAATTTAAATGCTTAATTGAAGTGGGTTTAATCGATAGCTGTGTATTAATCTATGAATTGTAGTTGGAAATGCAATTCTAACTTAGTATTCCGAGCTTGCTTGAGAAAGAGGCTTTGGAACCAAGGTTTTCGAATAATGATTATAGTTATTGGGTTGATATGGGTTCAACTCAAGAGAGTGAATCCTAACCTCGATTCTACCTATCTAGCTCGAGAGAGTAGGTAAATAAAAGTGTTGAGTTGTTTATATTTTTAAGCTTGTCGAGGTTCGAGAGAACTCGCTTGATTTGTAATAGTTGTTCGAGAGAAAGAGAATGCATCTATAGTCTAGCCTACCTACTAAAAATTAGCAATTGTTAGTAAATTTCAATTACCTATAATCGATCACATCCCCGATAATTTCTCCCTACTTGTTGAATCCCCTGTTTTGATAATTGTCTTAGTTGTTAATTGACAAACCAATTACCCCATCTAACTTCGTTGTCAACCCCTTCGATTTATCTAAATGTTTTTGATAATTTCTATTCCTATAACCGATTAGACCACTTTCATAACTTCGTAACTGAATTTGAACTTGTACCGCTCCCTGCGGGTTCGACCCCAACTCTTCGTTGGGTTTTATACTAGATTACGATCGCTTACACATAGTGTTGGATGAAGTGTAGTTGATCGTTTATCAAAAATAGTGCCACTGCCGGGGAGTGGTGTGTAGAATTCTATTATAGAAGTTTTAATTGTGATATATTTGTGTTGTGGTTGAATCAACTTACTTGGTATTGTATTCGAACAGAGGACGAGATGAGTGTGAACGGACGTAACGTAGCCAACTGGGCCACCAAGATGACATTGGGAATTTGAATGATGTTAATGACCCGATTCAATTGGGTGATGTTGGTGCTATACGTCTACCTCCTGTTGAGGGTGATTAACGTTTCAAGGGCAATTCATCCAATTCTAAGTGTCAACGATCGTTAGTCAGTATATAACCTAACCAATTGTGTTGGGGTCGATCCCACAGAGACTAGCTTTCTTTGAATTCAAATATGAAGGTATGATGATGAACTTTACAACTGAGCATCACACACTTTAAGAGTTTAATAATCAAATTTTCAGGATGTCGTTACCAACACACTTCAAAGTATTAACAAGAAACAATCAAATAACTAGCGAACACTTGGGGGATTGACTAACCAACTGCCAAATTCAACTTAATGGGTGCGGAATTCATCTTTATGGTAGGTGAGGGATTCATAGTCTTGGTTTGGATCTTTCTACCATTTTTCGGTGCGGAATTCATTTTATTGGTAGGTGATAAATTCATGATATACTAAGAAATTTTTGGTAGTGTGGTAGGTGAGGAATTCATGACATTTTTGGTAGGTGTACCATTTTTGGTAGGTGAGGAATCCATTTTAAAGATTTTATTATAATATTCTTTTGCTAAGTGTCTTAATCTTGATATCTCTTTAATATTATTTGTGATGTATTCTAGATACAACATATCTTGGGTTCTTCGGTACATATGTAAATTATTTTCCATTAATTGTTCTAATAGTTTTATGTCTTTCATAGCTTCTGTCCAATATTGTAAATATTCGTAGTTCATTTTAATCTGAATTTATTTCTAAATCATACAATTCTATTCTTTCAAGGTCTAAATCATGTAGGTCTATTTCATACCATTGTTGGTTTAATATATCTTCTGATTCGTTATCATTAAATATTTTTTCCCATATGATTCTTCTTAATTCAATTATCTTTATACCTTTAAGTATATATAGAATTAAAGTTTCATAGTTTTTTATTATTTCATCATGCATGTATGTAGTCATGTTCGTTGTTATGTAGGTTTTTTTTTTCAATTATTCTTTCCTATCATATCCATAATTGATTAAATTCATATTAGATTATTATGAACTAGATTATCTGTTTATCATGTTCTCCTGTCACTACTAGCATCGTACTTTAACGGATACTTCCTTCTTATTAGCGCCTCAACTTTGTTTACTCCCCTAAATGGCTTTCCTTGCCTACCGGTTTCAACATTAGGATGACATAGTATAGAAGTTTTCTCCCTGTTTCCAGTGTGCTAATAAACTAGAAATCATGATTCAAATAATTCTAATACATAATAACTAACATAAAGTTATTCAATCATATATATGATATTCAAGAATATATGAAATTAGTTCTGCATATTTGTTGAACAATATACCTTTGCCTCTTGCTTATCCATGATATATGAAGGTTGTTCCATTATCTATTAAGTATTTAAATATTTGAGAGAGTATTTTTTGGAAAGCTTGCTTCATTTTATTGAAGGCTCCCTTATTATGTTATATGTACATTCCTTTATATAGAAATGAATTTCTATCCTATGGCTATTTCACAGTAATGCACAATAATGCACCTACTATACTACAATAATGCACAATAATGCATGTACTATACTACTTACCCTACAATAATGCACAATAATGCACCTATACTGCACAATAATGCACCTACTTCATGACTTTTTTACATAGTACTATTTACTTTATGATTTTTTTACATGGTACTATTTACTTTAGGCCATATGTCTTCTTTGCCTTATCTCTTTATCTATGACTTTCTTTGCACATGTGTCCTTTTATTTTTGTCTTCTTCTTCTTATCTTCTTTCGTCTCTATCTTATTTGATCATTCCAGCTGGACATCGGGAATCACATTATCTTCTCCATTACATTTTGAACATATATGGTCAGGATATTTATGTCCAATTAGCTTACAATAACTGGTTAATAGTTCTGACAAAATAAATCCTTCCTTTAATGCTCTTGTTGTAGGTCTTTCTTCTGGTTTTAATAATGATAAAATCCATTTCTGAACTTCATCCATATCTGATTTCCTTAGTTCCCTTGAGTTGGCATAAATCATTAGTTGATCTCTGGAATAGTAACTCCATATAGCATTTCCATTCAAATAATTGTTGGCTAGTTCTTGTATTATAGTTGATATACCAATTATTCTTTTATTGGCATAGAAATTGGGTATCTCAATTTTTGGTATTTCTGGTTGTTCTCCAATATCTTCCGGTATTATCATATCTTTGGTCTGGCCTATCTTTACAACTTGAACAGGAGGTTTTATCTCCTCATGTAATATCTCTGCTGTATAGAATTTTACATAAAATAAATTTCCTTTGGTCACTCTTTTGTATATAATAAATGCTTTGTATAATTCTGGTATACCGCTTAATCTTCTCCATCATAGGTATATGCTGTACTTATTAATCCATAATTATAACATGTTTTAACTAGGTTAGCATTGGTTTTTGGCTGTGTAATTAGTTTATTGTATCCTTGTAATTTCTGGGTTATATACCTTTTTCTCATGTTGTAGGCTATCTGCATACGTTGAAGTTTGTGGTTCTATGGTTAATGGGTTGTTTGCTTTTTGTGTAAATGGTTTTTCAAATAGCTGATTTAAATTTACATTTCGCTGTTTTTCAATAACTGGTTTCCTTGTACCTGCAGCTGTATTTAAACAAATATTATGGAATTTTAGGTGTTTCCCAACGTCACCTCTTAGCTCTGGATTGTTAAAGTCTTCCGATCGACTTAGCTCCGCATTTTTATAGTCATGCTATTGACTTGTATTAGCTTTAGACTTTAGATTATCTTCATTTGTCTTTAGATTTTGTATCTCATTGTCCATACTGTCCACTTTGATACAAAGTGTAGTAATGGCTTTGAGTATCTCTTTGATTGTATTTTCTTTCTCAGTTTGGGTAGCTTTGTCTTGATTGGTAATTTGCAATAACATTCTTGTCAGTCCTTATTATTTCAATTGTAAATATAAAATTTAATATATTTAATACCTATCTTCTTATTTCTTTTGTTGTAATATCCCTCTATTATTATCTTTGCAAGTATATATATTTTCATATTTTTATCATATTAAAGTTCTTGTTATTATTACTCTTTTATTTTCATAATTTATTGTCAGTTGTTTGTCTTCTAGATTATATGGTTTTACTTGTTCTAGCCATTTTATTCCTAAAGTGATATTTTTATCTCCTTGATATATTTTAAACTTTATTACTATTGGTACTCCTCCAATGATTATTTCCTTCTCTGTAGTTTCTTCGGTATATATTAATGCCTTTGGTAGTTCAGGGCATAATTGTTCAGTGGTTATTATTTCATCTTCTGTTACTAATTCTCTTGTAATATAGTTTTCTTTTTGTCCTGTATTTATTAATATTAAGTATTTTCGTTGTTCCATTACTCCCGTTATGTAGTAATGATATGGTTCTATTTCTTCTTCTATTGATTTTTGTGGAGTTTTATCTATTCTTCTTGAGGTACTCATTTTTTATGATATTTGGGGTATTTCATAGTTTATTCTTATTGATGTACTTAATCTTTCTTTTACTATTTCTAAATCTTCTTCCATATCAATCTCATTATAGCTATACTCATTATTATCTATGACTGTAACTATTCTTTCAAAAGGATTTTCTATTTTTTTTTAATTGTTTTATTTCATTTTTAGCTGTTATTTTATTTTTTGTTGTTAAAACATATAAGTTTTTACATCTAGTTGTAAATATTTTACTTCCTAAGGCTAGTTCTATCCCTGACATTTTCCAATATAATACTAGTGATTTATCTATGTTTCTGTCATTTATTGCTATTGAGTAGTTAGAACTTATTATAAATTTAAATTTTTGGTATATGAGGTTACCTTTTACTGCGCTTATTATACTTTTTTCTATGGGTTGTATAATTCTATCATCCACTAAGTATATTTCTATGGGTGTATCTATTCCTTCCCTAATACATGCTTTTATTAATATTTCTGTTCCTCCTAAATGTACATATTTAGTTGAATTTTTAGCCTTAATATCTTGTATTTCTTTATTTATTATTCATTTGTTTATTATTGGTATTTTAGTCTTTCCTTTGGTGTATTTACAATCTATGATATGTTCTCTTTGACTTACTACATAATACTCTTCTTTTTGTCGTTTAAACCAATTTCTTATTATTGGTATTTCGAATATTTTTTCTACGCTTAGGTCTAATTCTTTTCCTTTTATTTGTTCAAATATACTATTATCAAATATTATTTTTTCTTCTAAAGATTCTTCATCTTGATGATTTTCTTTAGTTATTACTAATATTTTTGATACTTGTTTTTTCTTTGGATTTTTAGGTAATTTGCAATCTTTAGCTATGTGTCCTAATTTTCCACAATTATAACAAGTACATTTCGTTAGTTTTCTCTTTGGTCTGTCTTTTGGTTTTGTAGTTTTTTACGTAGTAGTTTCTCGTTGGTCTTTTATACGTATATTTTGGTCTATATTTTTTATAGTTTCTTTTTTTATTTTTATAATACCTATCCGTACAACCAAATTGGGGTGCTGTTTTATTTTTGCAACATGCTAACTATTTTACTAATATTTTTTCCATTTTTATTTCTTCTCTATGTTTTTCACACAGTTCTATAAACCATCGTTGTAAGAATTTCATTCTAGCTCCTAAGGTATATGTTAATCCTGCTTCATTCCAACTTTTTATTACTTTTGAATTAAAAGGTTCTGGTAATTTTGTAAAATATAATTTTCTTATTTCTTTACTCTATTATGTGCTATATGTTCTTTTATAATAGTATTCTCTAAATGCACATGTATATTCATCTATATAACACATATTACATATTGCTAATTTTGTCTTTAGATTCCGATTTATGATTTTTTCTTTATTTTGTTCTTCTACTTCTATTGTCATACTACAAAATTCATTTCTTATAACTACTTCGTACTTATATAATATTTCCATAGTTATAGTAGCTAATTCACCATTAGATTTTTTATTACTTCTTAGAGTTTAAACTTTCATCTGATTAATTTTGTAGCTATAATTTTACTTTTCCTATAAGTGTTCTTTCTATATATCCTGGTGTGTCTGTCATTCCTATTTTATTATCTACTAATTGTTTTGATATATATCTCATTCATAATTGGATTGTTTTATTTATATCTGCTACATAGTCTAAATCTAAAAAATTATGTTGTTCAGTTCTTGGTTTAGGTGTCCATTTTTTATTCAATCTTTTGTCACATATAGTTTTTTCTTTATCATATTGTTCATAATTTGTATTATAATAATTTTTAATTTTTTTGGGTTTTTTATTCCTGATGTACTAGGTTTTTCATCTATGTCTATGTCTCCTGTATTTACTTTTAAATTCTTTGTATTATATATGTTTGTTAAAAGTTCTGTATATGTTTCGCTTGTTTCCGAATGTTGTTCATCTAGATCATCGTCATTTATTTCATCAATTTTTATTTCAGGTAGATTATCTTGGTCGTTTTCTTCTTTTTCTTCTAATTCATTTTCTAATTGCAATTTTTCTTTAAATTTAATTATCTCATTTGCTAATTTTGTTTTTTGTTCTCTTTCTTTTTGTTTAATTTCATACGTTTCTTTTATTATTGCCAGCTCTTTTTCTAGTTCTATTATTTTAATATTTTTTACTTCTTCTAATTGTTGTACTTCCTTTTTTGCTTGTTGTTTTATTTTTTCAATTTCCGTTTTTCTATCTATTTCTTCATTTTCTTTTGTTATTGTTATCATAGCAGTTAAACTATCTTCTAGTTTTATCATTTCTTTTTCTAATATTAAACTTAGATTGTCACCTATTTTCTTATATTTTCTTCCTAGATTAGAAAATATTATTTTTATTTTTAATCTGTCATAGTTTTCATATGTTTTTTCGTCTATGGCATATTTTTCCTTATTCATTTATAGATTGTGTTGAAGTTTATATTCTAAACTTTCTATCTGTATCTGTAGATATAGATAGTTTTCCTTTGTGCTACTATAGATTTTTTACAAATTCCTGCAAATATATTACTATTAAGTCTATTTTGTCTATGTCTCAATTCTTGCCTTTTTTGCTATAATTATTTCAGTAAGTTTTTGTCTATATTCATTATTCTCGTTATTCATTGTATCTTTAAATATTGAATATATTTATATTCTATTTCAGATATATTATCTATTAATGGATCTAATTTGCCGTTATCAGTTTTTGTGATATTGAGTTGTTTATATTCTGGATATAATTTGTTTAATTTTCTTCTTATTTTTCTTAACTTTCTACCTATATGTTTCTTCTTATATTTCTTTTCATCCATAGCTCTGATACCATTTTTTGGTGCGGAATTCATCTTTTTGGTAGGTAAGGGATTCATGATATTTTTGGTAGTGTGGTAGGTGAGGAATTCATGACATTTTTGGTAGGTGTACCATTTTTGGTAGGTGAGGAATCCATTTTAAAGATTTTATTATAATATTCTTTTGCTAAGTGTCTTAATCTTGATATCTCTTTAATATTATTTATGATATATTCTACATATAACATATCGTGGGTTCTTAGGTATATATATAAATTATTTTCCATTAATTGTTCTAATACTTTTATATTTTCCATAGCTTCTGTCCAATATTGTGAATATTCGTAGTTCATTTTAATCCGAATTTATTTCTAAATCATACCATTCTATTCTTTCGAGGTCTAAATCATGTAGGTCTATTTCATACCATTGTTGGTTTAATATATCTTCTGATTCGTTATCATTAAATATTTTTTCCCATATGATTCTTCTTAATTCAATTATCTTTATACCTTTAAGTATATATAGAATTAAAGTTTCATAGTTTTTTATTATTTCATCATGCATGTATGTAATCATGTTCGTTGTTATGGAGGTTTTTTATTTTCAATTATTCCTTCCTATCATATCCATAATTGATTAAATTCATATTAGATTATTATGAACTAGATTATCTGTTTATGATTTCTCTTGTCACTACTAGCATTGTACTTTAGCGGATAATTCCTTCTTATCAGTGCCTCAACTTTGTTTACTCCCCTAAACGACTTTCCTTGCCTACCGGTTTCAACATTAGGATGGCATAGAGTATAAGTTTTTTCCATGTTTCTAGTATGCTAATAAACTAGAAATCATGATTCAAATAATTCTAATACATAATAAATTCATCGCTTTGGTAGCTGAGAGATTCATTATATTTTTGGTAGTGTGGTAGGTGAGGAATTCATGACAATTTTGGTAGGTGAGGAATCCATTTTAAAGATTTCATTATAATATTCTTTTGCTAAGTGTCTTAATCTTGATATTTCTTTAATATTATTTATGATATATTCTAGATATAACATATCTTGGGTTTTAGGTATATATATAAATTATTTTCCATTAATTGTTCTAATAGTTTTGTATTTTCCATAGCTTCTGTCCAATATTTTAAATATTCGTAGTTCATTTTATTCTGAATTTATTTCTAAATCATACCATTCTATTCTTTCGAGGTCTAAATCATGTAGGTCTATTTTATACCATTATTAGTTTAATATATCTTCTGATTCGTTATCATTAAATATTTTTTCCCATATGATTCTTCTTAATTCAATTATCTTTATACCTTTAAGTATATATAGAATTAAAGTTTCATAGTTTTTTATTATTTCATCATGCAGGTATGTAGTCATGTTCATTGTTATGCATGTTTTTTATTTTCAATTATTCCTTCCTATCGTATTCATAATTGATTAAATCCATATTTATCTATGTTTGCTAAAAGTTCCGTATATGTTTCGTTTGTTTCCGAATGTTGTTCATCTAGATCATCGTCATTTATTTCATCAATTCTTATTTCAGGTAGATTATCTTGGTTATTTTCTTCCTTTTCTTCTAATTCATCTTCTAATTGTAATTTTTGTTTAAATTTATTTATCTCATTTGATAATTTTGTTTTTTGTTCTTTTTCTTTTTGGTCTCCACTTGGGGTCTAGCTTCCCGGTTGGCTTGTGCTGTCATGAGTTGAGTCAAGGTATGAAGAGCTGCCCTTATCTCCACATTAGACATAGCCCCTTCATCAATAGGAGCTTGAGGGTTTTGAAGAACCTGAGAGGGAACCTCCTCATTCATATTTTCCTCTCCGGTCCCCCTAGCATTAGTCCTTCTTGTATTCATAGCTTATAAGCACAAGAAAAGGATTAGGAGGAACGACTTAATAGAACTAAGATTCTTGAGGCACGACCAATGAGTAATCAAGAAGTGACAATTCCTAAGCATCTTATAGCCTCTCATTCACAAGTGTGGCACGCTTCACACATATAAATAAGACTCTACTCGACGTGGTTTCAGGAGACATCATTCCTAATATTATCCAATTAACCTTATGCTCTGATACCCAGTTTGTCACGCTCCGAGAGCACCACCTAGGCGTAACACGGCGTACTTGACCCCGAAGGGGTCTTATACGATTCCTTAGCATATTCGTCATTGCATATAGACATTGAATAATGCAGAAATTTAAAACTTTTCAACATCAATGTCAAAGTGTCTCATAAGAGAAAATAGAAAGTAGAAAGTCTAGACATCATCATCTCCATGTAACAATCTAAGTACACATAAGAATCTCAAATAGGGACCATAGCCCTTTACAATAGAATTGTCTCAAAATGACAAGTACATAAGAAGTCTAATAGTCTATTACAATAAAAGGAATATAAGTGTCATAGTGTGTGTCCTCGGAACTTGAGGACATACCAAAAAGTCTTGGAGAAGTCAAAATCCAAGCTTGAGTCTCTTAGTAGCACAATCACTTCCCGAAACCTACACTTAGTAGAAAAAGGAAGAAATATGGGTTAGCACAATCAATTGTACTAAGTATGGAAGCCATGAAATTAAATCATGCAAAAAGAGATCTTTAGTTGAAAACATGCTATTTCAAGTTAGAAGTCATAATGCATATTCAAGGAACACTTAGTCAATCCACATTACAAGGTAAAGAGACATTTATGATCATAAAAAGAACCCATAATCCATACCTTACATATTTGAGTTCTATTTACATCATACCATAATAAGACACCACCCATGACCCCCTTTAAAGTTCACTTGTGCAATGTACATATGAACTCCTATACCCCCATATGTACTAAGTAAAACCATCAAGAAGACACAAGTGTAGTCACATACATAATCAACATCATAATAGGTGAAACCAACCTTAACATAATTCATACCTTACCATATATAAAGGACTCACACAAGATCTCCCCAAAGAACCCACTTGTGCAATGCATAGGTAAAGTCCCATACCCTCACCTACACTAAGTAGTATCCCTCAAGTAGTCCTAGTTAGAGTTCATAAGTCATTTACATAGGCATATTCATACATTAGATCATCTTCTTAAAACAAAGGGATATTAGCAATAACCGACATAGACCATGTGAGCTTCATGGAATCTGGTGTTCTACTCTCACACCGAAAAGAGAGTGTCCCACTTGCCATGGTGGAACTAACATAATAGCATCTAGGTGGATCCACTAGCTAATACCTATGTGGGAAACCATAGTTAAGGAACAAAGAGATTGCTACTAGAAACCCGGACTTGCTAAACGTAGAAGGTTTCCATCTCATGAGACAACATATATATTTTGGGAATCCGAACTTGCTAAACGTAAAAGGAACCCATATGAGAAGCTAGACTTTCTAAACGTAAAAGCTTCCATCTCATATTCATGTTCACTCGGTGCTAAGCACAATTCCTTTTTAAAGTAGTATTAGGTCTTTACTTATACATTAGTTCAATAAGAAGTGCATTAGGGACTCAACCCATCATTCATCATATAGCTCACAAGTCCTAAGATGAGAATAACCTTTCATTGTAGAACTATCAACATATAATTATGTTCATTCATAACATAGTCATAAAGTGTTCATGAGATTTACCTTCTATTCATCATACCAACACTACCATAATCATAACTTAACATTCATGTTCGTATCATAGCATACTTGTCAAGACTTGGGGTTGTAGGGAAGAGGAAACATAACTCACTCACTACAATTCATAATCATGTAGCACCTCCACCATAAGTGGATCAACAATTCAATATATGAACATTCATCTATTTGACAATTTTCATTCATAACCTTCAAGGATCACATCAAGACTCAACCCTAACTCATGGTAATCATCCATAATATAGAGAAACATCATAATATAATAATGAATACCACAATTTACATATTAGATTCACATCCTTCATTCACCATTAAAGTCATACTAGGGTTTAAAGTGAGAAAGAAGGAGAATTCATGGGTCTTGTGGGGATTTGTTAAAAAAAACATCAACATGACATTAATTCATCCACAAATCATCATATACAACCATAATTAATCATTATAAGTCAATAAAAACACATTTGGAAAGTGACCCACGAAATTGAGAGAAAACCTAGAATTTGGGGAACTTTGAAATCCAATTTTGAGAGAGCCTCTTGGGGAAAGGGTCCCAAGAGTGAAGATCAACCATACCTTAATTGATTCCTTGAGAATCAATGGATAAACTCCAAGAAATTTAGGAAGAAACCTTGAAACCCTAGCTCCAATGAAGTCTTCTCCTTCTAGAGCCTTTAGAGAGAAAGTTTAGAGAGAAGTGGGTTTTGATTTTATGATTTGGAGTTATAAGGTGGAAGACTTGGTTATCACTTAATAATACCATAATGAACCTAAAATAACTATTTGTAACCGATTTTAACCCATAAGCAATTAATTAGTAAATTACTAAACTACCCCCACTTAAACTGTGTGGAGGCAGTGAGTTCGAGTGCCATCCACGAGTCCCCGTCCATGGGGTGTTGATTGAACCACGGGCCATGCTGGCCACTCGTGGTTTGGTACTGAGAGGGTGCAGACAAGGGTCTTGGTGAGCAGACTAAGTCTCTACTCACAGGACCCTTTCCACGAAGCGTTAGTCGGTCTACAAACCGTACTGTATGGTCGTGGTTTGGGACTGAGGCTCCCTTTTTGGGGGCCAAGACTCCCAGGACTATTTATGAAATTATGACCATGACTCACGGTCCGTAGACCATTCTACTAGCCGTAAGTCTTGGTCTCGTCGCTAGCTGCAGTTGTGCCAACTTTTGGGTCCAAGTTAGGGTCCTCCTTAAGGACCCCTTGGGTGGTCCTTGGGGAGTCATACCCGGACGTTTGGACCCTAAACATGAAGTATTACAATTTTGAACCCTTTTTACAAATTTTTGTCCACCTACGACACTCTAAAGTCAATTTTCAAGACCTAGCACCTCACTAGTTCAATGCACTAGTTTCCGGACGTCATGGCCGCTCCTTGATGTTTATGCACTAACAATTACTTACCAATTTAGTTATATTAAATTAGGTCTTGAAACATCATTTCTACTCTCATTAAGTTATTAGTCATCAATTAGGCTCTAGCTTAGGTCGTTAGATTTTCGGAGTGTTACAACACCATTACCAGAGATTCTCATGCTCGCAATACTTGCTACTTGTGCGAGTTCAAGCTTGACAAAAAGTATCTAAATGCCCTCACATGAAGAATTATTCCATATTCACACAAAGAGGTTAATCAATTCTAGATCAGGAATCAGGTACAATGCTCACACTCAAAAGGAGGAACACAATGTATGTTTTCACCCATAGGTTTGCCCTTATTTTCCAATCGACTTTTGATTCGGCTTACTCAAGATCAAAAAGGTCTTTATAAGGCTTGTAATGGGGGTGAGTGAAAAATTTTCCACTGTTCTGCAACACCATGGGTTAAGGGGAACTTTTCCTACACTTCTTGACTTCTCCTTTTCCTTTTCACCACACCCCCAACTTAGGCTTTTGACCTAAGTTTGCTATTCACTAAACCACAAATTAAGAGGGTTATAGTTAGTGTGTCAAGTGAGGTCTAGGGTTCATCAAGGTTCTTCCAAAGAAAGGGAAGGCTCAAAGGGTGTTTAAAAGAATTTCACACACTCACGGGTAGGTCACAAAAGAGGTATATGTCAAATTTGGCATACACTCTTTAAAGTTGCCTAAGATCATATCAAGAGGACACCTTTCTAAATTAATCAGACTAACAAGGAAAATTCTATGTTTATTCATGCATGGTTCAAAGCAAGTTAATAACACAAGGCATCGACACTTAAGTTAAGCAAGACTACAGAATTTCGCTAGTGTGCAACGGTCATAACAAGAGAATCAATTCGATATATGACTAGTCACAACGAGATGCAAAGAGTTCACATATTGTCTATGAAACTTCATTGGCCTCATCGTAGGCATACATTTATGTTCATTCAATTGAGAGCACTATTTAAGTCATCAGTATTGATCGAAACTGAGACTTATTTTTTTTGCAAAATAACAGCCACATTCAACTCACGAGGGGTGGCAAAATTGTGCGAAAAATTCAAAATTTTTCGGAAGGGTCAAAATCATTTTGTAATTAAACCTAAAAGAGAGCCATAAGCTCAAACAATCGCAAAAGCAGTTTTAAAAACTCACTTGAAACATATAACCCAACTGTACACCAAAACACAAGTATTAACTAGCACACAAAAGGTGTAGGCCTCACCCCACCACAAATAAACAGCAGTTTGTCCTCAAATGCAAGTAATACAGAATCCATAAGGCAAAGTAAAGAAAGACAAAGAGGAGGTAAAGAGGTGATCCTGGCTAATCGTGGCACGACGCAGCAGTGCCTTCAGACGTCTTCCAAATATACAAGTTCAACCAACGAAATTTCATGACAATCTCCCAGATACATTTTTAGACGTTGACCATTCACCGTAAATGGAGGTCTTTCCTGATCTTTAACTTCTATGTCACCATTGATGAACACTCGCGTTACTCAAAATGGTCTAGACCATTTGGATTTGAGCTTTCCATGGAAGAGTCTAAGTCGCGAATTGTATAGCAGAACCCAATATTCTACCTTGAAGTCTCACTTGAGTATCCGAGCATCATGCCATTTCTTCTTTTTCTCCTTATAGATGGCTGAACTTTCATATGACCTGAGTCAAAATTCTTCCAGTTCATTTAGCTGCTCTATTCTCTCCCTTGAAGTTTTTGACCAGTCTAAATTTAAAGCTTTCAATGCCCATAATGCTTTGTGTTCTAACTCAATGGGTAGATGACTAGCCCTACCATAAACCAACTGATATGGAGAGTCCCGATAGGTGTTTTGTAAGCAGTCCGATATACCCATAGTGCATCATCGAGTTTCCTAGACCAATCAGTTCAATTGACATTTACTGTCTTGGCCAAGATGCTTTTGATTTCCCTATTCGACACTTCGACTTGGCCACTTGTTTGGGGATGATATGGGGTTTCCACTTTGTGTTTCACCCCATATTTAGTCAGTGCCATTGAGAACCACTTATTGCATAAGTGGGATCCCCCGTCGCTTATGATTGCTCTCGGAGTGCCAAATTTGGAGAAGATGTAGCGTTCCATGAATTGAATGACGCTTTTTCCTTCGTTGTTTGGAAGTGCGATGGCTTCCACCCATTTGAAAACATAATTCACAACCACCAAGATATATTTGTTTCCAAACGAGCTCACAAATGGGCCCATGAAATCTAACCCCCATACATCGAATAGCTCAATCTCTAAAATAGGCGTGAGAGGTAATTCATTTCTTCTAGACACTCCGCCTTGCTGCTGACATTTAAAGCATTTCTTTACAAACTCATGTGAATCCTTGTAGAGTGATGGTCAGTAATATCCACTCTGGAGAACTTTAGTGGTGGTGCGAACACCACCATAGTGACCTCCCACTGGTGATGTATGGCAAGCATGGAGAATTTCTACCACTTCTTCTTCTTTAGGAACACACCTTCTGATGACATGGTCAGCACACTCTCGGAACAAGTATGGCTCATCCCAAAAGTACTTTTTAACATTGAAAAGGAATCTTTTCTGTTGGTAAAAGGTCAACTCGTCCAGCATCAGCCCACACTCAATGTAATTTGCAAAATTTGTGTACCATGGTGTATGTTTGAGGGATATTGCAAACACCCGTTCATCTGTGAAAGAGCCATCTATGTCAACCTCGTGCTCGACATTCTCCCTTGCTTCCAACCTTGATAAATGGTCAGCTACTTGATTTTCACACCCTTTTTGATCTTTCACCTCGAAATCAAATTCTTGTAATAGTAGTACCCACCTAATCAATCGTGGTTTTGCATCTTTCTTTGCCATCAAATAATGGAGTACAACATGATCAGTGTGTACGATTACTTTGGTGCCTAGCAAGTATGCCCTAAATTTTTCAAATGCATAGACTACTGCAAGTAACTCTTGTTCGGTGACCGTAAAATTTTGCTGGGCACTATTTAGAGTCTTGCTTGCGTAGTAGATTAGGTGAAAAATTTTGTTGCGCTTCTGCCCCAACACAAACCCTAGTGCCATACCACTGGCATCACACATTAACTCAAAAGATTTGGACCAATTAGTGTTGATGATGATCGGGGTGCATATTAGCTTTTCTTTCAAACACTGAAATGCAGCCATACAAGCATCATTAAAGTGGAATTTCACTTCCTTCTCTAGGAGTTTGCATAATGGGAGTGCAATCTTTGAGAAGTCTTTGATGAACCTTCTATAAAATCCTGTGTGCCCTAAAAAGATGCGAACACCCTTTACTGAAATCGGCGGGGGTAATTTCTCAATGATCTCAATCTTCGCCGTGTCAACCTCCAGCCCCTTTTGTGATACTTTATGCCCAAGAACAATACCTTCTTTTACCATAAAGTGACATTTCTCCCAATTCAGAACCATATTTGTTTCAACGCATATTTGGAGTACCTGTCTTAAGTGAGTCAAGCATTCTTTGAATGTATCCCCAACGACTGAGAAGTCGTCCATGAACACCTCTATAGAGACTTCAAACATATGTACAAAAATAGATAGCATGCAACGCTGAAATGTTGTTGGGGCATTACATAGCCCGAATGACATCCTTTTGAATGCGAAAGTTCCATAAGGGAAAGTAAAAGTGGTTTTCTGTTGATCTTCTGGCGCAATAGAGATCTGATTGTAGCCGGAGTATCCATCCAAGAAATAGTACCATCCTCTTTCTGATAATCGGTCAAGCATCTGATCCATAAAAAACATCGGAAAATGATCTTTCTCGATCCATGATTTAAGCTTTCAATAGTCCATGCACACTCTCCACCCAGTTACTGGTCTTGTTGGCACAAGTTCTCCTTTTGTATTTGAGACCACGGTTATTCCTCCCTTTTTTGGCACACATTGCACCTGATTTACCCACTTACTATTTGCAATAGGGTATATCACCCCTGCATCCAACCACTTGATGATTTCCCTTTTTACCACCTCTAGCATTGGAGGGTTTATTCTTCGTTGATGTTCAACACTAGGCTTTCATTCCTTGTCGAGCCGGATTTTGTGAGTGCAGATACTAGGAGGAATTCCTACGATATCGGCTATTGTCCATCCAATAGCTTTTATGTGCTTCCGCAGTACTTCAATGAGCAATTTCACCTACCTTTCAAGCAAATTGGCAGCAGTAATTACCGGTAGAATTTTATTAGCCCCTAAGAAGGCATATTTGAGATGAGAGGGTAGGACTTTTAATTTCGAATTCGGTGGTTCTTCTGTTGATGGTTTAGTAGGGGGCTTTCTCTGTTTTTCAGATCGATATCCAATTTGATTGGATTCTTGAATATGCTCCTAATCCTGATAAAGCATCTACCACTTCCTCGTAACCCTGAACTTCGGATTCATCATAATTAGCTAGCACAGATTCAAGTGGCTCATTATTGCGCATTAAATGAGTCACACTTGCCACTGCCTTATCTATCACATCCTCAGTGTTCACTACATGGATGTTACTTGGTTGCTTTATGGACTTACAAATATTGAAGGTCACCTTATCATCATTCACACAGAACTTCAATTTTCCTCTTTAAACATCCACTCGTGCTCTCCATGTAGCTAATAAAGGCCTTCCCAAAATAATGGGAAATTCAGCATCGATCTCACAGTCTAGAATCACAAAATCAGCCAAAAAGATGAACCGATCCACTTTTACTAATATGTCATAGAGTATTCCGATTGGGTGCTTGATTGATCAATTAGCCATGAGGAGTCTCATTGTGGGTGCTTTTGGTTCACCCAAACCAAGTTTCTTGTATATTGCACAGGGCATCAAGTTGATACTTTCCCTTAAGTCGCACAAGGCTTTAGCAAATTGGAGCATGTCAATTATGCACGGGATTGTGAATGCTCTAGGATCTTCTCTCTTAGTGATTGAATCATTTTTCATAATTGCACTGCAACTATGGGGCACCTCTATCGTTTCATATTCCAAGCTCCTTTTCTTTGTAACCAACTTTTTCATGAATTTGGCGTAACCCGACATTTCCAGCAATGCTTCTACCAGAGGAAGGTTGATTGATAATATCTTGAAGACTGACAAATTTTTTTTGAACTTCTCATCTTCATTTTTTTTAAACATTGGGGAAATGGTGGAGGTATCTTGGGTAAGGGATGTATGACTTTTGGAACTTAAACTTGTTGATCTCCTTCCTCATATGGTTCTTTAGTAAGGCCTTGTTGAATAAGCAAATCTTGTTCCTCTGCTCTTTGACTCCCTTCATGTTTTTGAGTATCCTCATCTTCCATCATACCCCCTATCGCCACCTTACCGCTACGAGTAACCACAACTAACTCTCTTTCAATATGGTCCATAGGTGTTGTGGATGTTAATTGAGCTCATAATTACCTTCCAACATTTTGATGGCATCCGCATGAGAATTTACTTTGCTGTTCAATGATGAAAAGTCATCTATCATTCCTTTTAGAAGATCATCAGAGCCTTCAACTTTGTCGAATATGCGTGATAACAACTCATTTAACCGAGGACTACTTGCACTTCCTTTAGATTTTGGGATTTCACACAAGTGAATATGGTCCTCATCTTGACCATCCTTCTCAGCCCAATCTTTCCAATATCTCCCTGGTTCTTCTCCTCTATAATAGTTCCAACCTTGATTCCCACCACACGGTTGATAGTGTGTGTGGAAACCCTCCTCGTATCTTCTGGAGTTCCAACCTTATTCTCCCCCGGCCTTGAGTAACCGGAAGAAGAACTCTCCTCAACTCGAAACACCCCACATGTCCCCTTCGTATGTTCTTGTAGCATTTTCATTTGAGATAACATCTTCTTGATGTTTTCGTCCCTTTCCCTTTCTTTTTCGATCTGTTCTTGCGTCAATTGGAAGCATAGTGGAGAGACTTGATCATCTTTGGTATACCATGCTTGGTTTACTTTAGTCATACCATCTAGGAGAAATGAGGCTACTTCAAATGATTGTAACATTATTCCTCTTTGCACCAATTGATCAGCTATTCCTTCATTCACCGAATCCAGACTACGGTAGAAGTATTGTAGCAGCAACTCACCTGGTAGCCTATGCGTTGGGTACTTACGCAACGATCTTTTGAACCTTGTCCATGACTAGTGAATTGGTTCACCCTCCTGTTGCTTGAAATTCTGGATATCGTCTCTCAGCTTCATCATTTTTTATGAAGGAAAGAATCTTTTGTGAATTGCCACAACCAACTCCTCCCATGATCTAATGGAGTTATTCAGGCGCTCAATCAACCATTTAGTGGCACCCCCAGTTAACAAAAATTGGAATAAGCGAAACCGTATGGATTCTTGAGATAGGTTCTTGAATGATAAATGGGTGCACACTTCCACAAAGCTTCTCACATGATTGTGTGGATCTTCATGCTCCAACCCTCCAAATAAGCCTCTCGAATGTATGAGTTGGAGTATTGCGCTGGTAACTTCGAACATTACATTCCCCTCAGCTTGTGGTATGCAAGTTTCACCCATCTCGCCCATGCCGGCAGGATGATAAACACTATTAGCATCGTTGATGTCGTCTCGATGAAAAGCACCACCTACTGAGTGGCCCGCTTGGCAGCTATTGTCTCCGTCTGTACTCATATGGCTGGTCGTAGCACACAAATACACAAAGCACAACTGAAAATTAAATTTGTAAATTACAACTAAAAAGAACAAAAATTCTACTAATCTAAAAATTCTCAAATAACACCACTCCCCGACAGCGGTGCCATTTTGATGCTTATCGTGACCAACGACACTAACCTACGGTATGAGTGTCTATGATCGTCGATAGTATAGTAACCCAACTAAAGGTTGGGGTCATGTCTCAAGGGAGTGGTTTTGAGAATTGATAGAAAAATAAAATTTAACTCTAACTAGTCGTAGCTAAAGATGTTAACGAACAAAAACATAGTAAATAAAAGGGGTGACATGAAAGTGTCAAATATCGATTTTGGGATTTCGTTACAAGTAGTAAAAGCAGCAAAAATTAGCAAGAAAATCAAGTATGGGGAAATATTCTTGGGTTGTGACCGCAATACAAGTTGAGATAAATAGTTGGGTACATGCATTTGACAAGAAATTTGTAACATAATAGTGACGCGGCTAAGTTTTAAATGGAAATAAGTTCCCTCTCGGGCAACTTCTCCCATTTCAAATGCGTTCCTATCGGACACCCATTTGCCGTATGAAGACCAGCCTACGCCTTACCCCACTCACTCTCTCAAGCTGAGTGTTAGGATATGGGACTAGGGCTCACCCTCTGGGGCTAAACCTCATGTCGACCCACTCCTTAGGCCATCAGTCTAGTGGTCTTGGTTTCGCGACCTCCATCTCGGGCAATTCGAAAACACATGAGTGGCTTTATATTTGCAACTACAAACCCTTTAGATTAAACCACAACCACTAGGTGAAATCACCATTAAACTACATCTAACCTATCAGCAAGCAAGACCCAACAATAATATCAACAGATATTTGCTAAATCACACCCAAGAATGGGGATTTTTAGCCACACATCAAGTAATAACAAAATACACCTAAAATGATAGTAAAATAAAATGGGTATAAGAAATTAAACCTTAATTTGAGCAAAAGAAGAAGAATAGAGAAGACCCACTTCCAACTTGGGGAAGATGAACTCCTTTCTTCAAGTTCCCTAAAACCACCTCCAAACTTGANAAATTAAACCTTAATTTGAGCAAAAGAAGAAGAATAGAGAAGACCCACTTCCAACTTGGGGAAGATGAACTCCTTTCTTCAAGTTCCCAAAAATCACCTCCAAACTTGAGAGAAAATATCTAAAAAGTACTATTCTATTCTTGAAATTTAAAATAAAAGTTCTACACTTAAAAATAATAATAAGTTCAGTATTTATAGACTTCAGAAAATAGTGTTGGCGGATCTTTCGGTGAAATTAGTCGATGTCGCCGAATGACTTCGGCGATTCGCCCTTCGTCTGTCTCATCGCCGTTTCATGCTTGCCTTCAACACCTTCACGTTCTGGACCATTTGGCGGTATAGTACTGCTTTGCGAAACTATTCGGTGAAGCGTCGACTACTTCTTTCATTGACTTTTTTATCCTTCTCCATCAGGGCTTCGCGTACTGGAACAAAGGGCGGAGTAAATCCATTCGGTGAATTGCCAAGTGTACTTGGCAATGCTCGGGGTTCAGCTTCGTCGTTCTTTTCAGCCTTTTTGTTCCTTTTTGCTCCAAAGTGTCCATGCTTTCACTAAAACTTCAAATACCTGAAACTTAAGGGTTTTCATAAGATATTTAGAAAAAATAAGCATTCGAGGACACTATTCTTATCAAAATAAAGCCCTAAATGAGTCCAATTTGTGGACTCATCAGCGATCATCAGGCTTGTCTTTCCTTTCTCTTTTTCGCTCGTGTTGTCTCTATTGCCCATTTCTATTCTAGCTTTGTTCCTTAATCCATGTATCTGAAGATCAATGGGTTAACATCAGTTGTTGGCACAAAATAAGCATTTGAGGACAATAAATCTATATAAATAAAGCCCAAAATGAGTCCAAATCTCGAACTCATCAACACCCTTAACTTAAACTTTTTCTTGTCCTCAAGTAAAACTCAAGTTCAATAGTTTAAAAAAATGTCTCCAATAGTGTTACACAAGACTCAATCATGAATGCACACAACAAGACTCAACTTACTCATGCAAGGATCAATTGTGTACTCAAAGATTCAAGTGTAACTCACTATTATCAAAGATTCTGAAGTTCACAATACTTGCTACAAATGGAAGTTCAAGCTCAACAAATGTACTCAAAGTGCCCTCACACAAAGGTGATTCCATATTCACACATAATTTGTTCAACAATTTATAGCTCTGGAATCACAAACAACTGTCACACTCAAAAAGATGAACACGTGCATGACTCACCCGTCAGTTTGCCCTTATTTTCCAACCAACACTTGTTTCAGCTCACTCAAGATCAAAAAGGTCTTTTCAAGGCTTGTAAAGCAGCAGAGTGTAAAGGTATGGTAATTTAGGCTCAGTGGCTACTATATTCATGAAATGTGGTATGAAAAACACTTCGTTTCCTTCTCCTTATCATTCTCATTTATGCTCATAAGTCACCCCTTTATTCACTTTCCATGGACTTCGGACACCCCATTTCTTTTGCGCTTTGCAACTTTATTTCAAAACTTTTTCATTCTTTTTTTTGTATGGAGGGTTCCATCTTTTTCACAACCATGGATCAATGGGGACTTCTTTGCACTTCTTGATTTACCTTCTCTTTTCACCACACCCCCAACTTAGGCCAAAAGCCTAAATTGGCTATTCAAACAAACCACACTTAATGAGGGTTATGAGTGAAGGGATAAAGAAAGGTCACAATTTCATCAAGTTTCTTCCAAGAAAAGGATAAGGCTCAAAGGGTGTTCAAGCAAAGATCACACGCTCACAAGGTAGGCCACAAAAGAGGTATAATGTTAAATTGTTTCGCTCTTTAAAATTGTTGCCTAAGATCATTTCAAGCGCTCACATCACTTGGTCAACTGGACAAACGGGGCAAATATTAGGTGTTATCACACATGGTTCACGGTAAGCTCATCCCACAAGACATTGGCACCAATGTCAAACAAGACTCCATACTTTCGCTAGTGTGCAATGTTCATCACAAGAGACTCAATTTGACAATCGGCTAGTCACAATGAGATGCAAAAAGTTCACATATTGCCTATGCAACTTCATTTGGCCTCGTCATAGCCGTACATCATGTTTATTCGATTGAGAGCACCATTCAGGACATCAATATTGATCACAACCGACACTCAAATTCGCACAAGAACAACCACAATTAAACACAATCAAGAGGTGGCAAAAATGGGTCCAAAAGGGTCCAATAACATAGAGGAATTCAGTGATCAAGTACCCACCCCCACCAAAAGCATTCAACATTGTCCCCAATGTGAGTAAAGAACGGACAATCCCGCAAATAAAACAAGAATAAACATAAAAACTAGCAAATAAAGATAAAATTCTAGTATGTAAACATGCACAGCAAGGTGACAAGGAATCTTCACTAAGCGCCTAGTTGGCTAGAAAATGAAGCAGTCGCCAAATGCTTCGGTGGTGCGCCCAATTAGCTAAATATTGCTCTTAGTTCCAGTGGGTGACACAAGCAGAAATGGGAAAATTGGCAGAGATGCAGGAGGTCGCCGAACAGGTCAGTGACTCTCATAATGGACTTGGAACATCGCCAAATAATCATTGATTTACATTGTCAGCGCCGAAGTAAAAGGGCAAAAAAATGGGGTCGCCTAAGCACATCGGTGATTCGCCGAGTGATGAAGGTCTCCCGCTCAATGTTCCAAAATCTCAGCCCCATTTTTCAAGTCCATAGAGAGGACTATGTCGTGCTCGCCGAATAGGTTCGGTGATCCGCCAATAGCATCTTCTTCTCGCATAATATCTTGCACCTGCAAAATCAACACACATTATTTAAAATACTAACACATGGGTTGCCTTCCAAGAAGTGCCTTATTTAATGTCGTGACATGACGTGGAAATGCTCTCAAACATCTTTCAGGTACACCACCTCAATCATAGAAATCTCTTGGCACTCGCCAAAGTATAACTTCTAGCGTTGCCATTCACTTTAAATACATGTCCTTCTTGACCTTCAACTTCAATGGCAATATTTGTAAACACTCGTGTCACTCTAAATGGTCCTGACCATTTGGACTTGAGCTTTCCTGGAATGGGTCTAAGTCGAGAGTTGTATAGTAACACCAAGTCTCCCACTCTGAACTCCCTCTTAAGCATTTTAGCATCATGCCATTTCTTCATCTTTTCCTTGTAAAGGGCTAAACATTCATAAACTTTGAACATGAATTCGTTCAACTCATTTAACTGCTCTACTCTCTCTTTTGAAGTCTTTGTCCAGTCCAAATTTAGAGCTTTCAATGCCCACAATGCTTTGTTTTCTAATTCAACTGGTAGATGGCAAGATTTACCAAAAGCTAGCTGATACGGAGACATACCAATTAGTGTTTTGTATGCGGTACGATACGCCCATAGTGCATCATCAAGCTTTCGAGACCAATCAGTCCTATTAGCAGTCACTGTGTTGGCCAACATGCTTTTGATCTCCCAGTTTGACACTTCAACTTGGCCGCTCATTTGGGGATGATACGGAGTTGCTACTTTGTGTTTCACTCCATACTTACTCAATGTGGCAGAGAACCACTTGATGCAAAAGTGGGATCCCCCATCACTAATAATATCCCTAGGAGTACCAAATCTAGCAAAAATGTAGCGTTTCAGGAATTGAACAACATTTTTTCCTTCATTGTTTGGAATTGCAACAGCCTCCACCTATTTAGAAACATAATCTACAGCCACCAAAATATACTTATTACCAAACGAACTCACAAATGGGCCCATGAAATCTATTCCCCAAAAATCAAATAACTCAACTTCTAAAATGGGCGTAAGAGGTAACTCGTGTCTTTTGCACACTTCACCTTGTTTCTGACATTGAGTGCACTTCTTGACGAACTCATGAGCATCTTTTTAGAGAGACAACCAATAGTACCCACTTTGTAGAACTTTAACAGTTGTACGTACACCACCATGATGACCCCCAACCCATGAACCATGACAAGCATGGAGAATTTCAATGGTTTCTTCTTCCGGAACACATCTCCTAATGAAATGGTGTGCACACTCTCTAAATAAATATGGTTCATCCCAAAAGTACTTCTTAACATTGAACAAGAACCTCTTTTGTTGGTAGAAGTTTATTTCGTCTGGCATTAATCCACACACTACGTAATTGGCAAAATCAGCTTACCAAGGAGGTTGTTCGAGAGTTACCGTGAATACCTATTCATCGGGAAAAACATCATTTATGTCGATTTCCAGCTCATCATTTTCCTTGCCTTCCAATCTTGATAAGTGGTGAGCCACCTGATTTTCACAACCTCTCGTATCTTTGACCTCAAAGTCGAATTCTTGCAATAAAAGCACCCACCTTATCAATCTTGGCCTAACATCCTTCTTTGCCATAAGATAACACAGTGCAACATGATCAGTTTGAACAATCACTTTAGTACCTAGCAAGTATGCCCACAACTTCTCAAACGCATAAACTACCACAAGTAACTCTTATTTAGTAATTGTATAGTTACGTTGAGCATTGTTTAGAGTTTTGCTTGAGTAGTAAATGGGGTGAAAAAGTTTTTTGCATTTTTTCCCCAATACAATACCTAGTGCCGTGTCGCTTGCATCACGCATTACTTTGAAAGATTCTGACCAATCAGGACTAATGATGATCATGGTGGAAACAAATTTTTCTTTCAAGCACTTGAAAGCACCATGCAAGCATCATTAAAGTCGAATTTCACCTCCTTCTCCAAGAGTTTGCATAGAGGATGTGCAATCTTTGTGAAGTCTTTGATGAACCTCAGGTAAAAACCTGTATGTCCCAAGAAAGTACGAACACCCTTCACCAAAATTTTTGGTGGTAACTTCTCAACCACTTCAATCTTTGCTTTATCAACTTCCAGCCCTTTTTGCGACACTTTGTGACCAAGAATTATCTCTTCCTTACCCATGAAGTGGCATTTTTCCCAATTTAGGACCAAATTTGTCTCCACACATATTTGGAGAACTTTTTCTATGTGTGCTAAACAAGCTTCAAAAGTGTCACCCACAACAGAGAAGTCATCCATAAATACTTCCATTGAATCCTCAACCATGTCAGTAAAAATAGATAACATGCAACGTTGAAATGTTGTCGGAGCATTACATACCCCGAACGACATATGTTAGAAGGCAAAAGTTCCATATGGGCAAGTGAAAGTTGTTTTCTCTTGGTCCTCAGGACCGATGGAGATTTGGTTATAACCGGAATGACCATCCAAAAACAATGCCAACCTCTCTCGGAGAATCGATCAAGCATTTGATCCATGAAAGGCATGGGAAATTGATCCTTTTCAGTCCACAAATTTAACTTTCCGTAATCCATGCATACTCTCCATCCGATCACCGATCTCATCGGTACAAGCTCCCCCTTTTCATTTGGGACTACTGTGATGACTCCCTTTTTTGGTACACATTGTACTTGACTTACCCATTTGCTATCCGCAATAGGGTAGATCACACTTTCCTCTAACCACTTTATTATCTCATTTTTCACCACCTCTTGTATCGGTAGGTTCAATCTCCACTGATGTTCAACACTTGGCTTACAATCACTATCAAGCTGAATTTTGTGAGTGCAACTACCGAGAGGAATGCCCACTATGTCAGTGATAGTCCAACCTATAACTTTGATATGCCTTCTCAACACCTCAAGAAGCAATTTTTTCTACCATTCAAGCAAGTCAGTTGCAATGATCACCGGTAAGGTTTTATTTGACCCCAAGAAAGCATAACGAAGATGTGAGGGAAGTACTTTCAACTCCTGATTTGGTGGTTCTTCTGTTGATGGTTTTGCGGGAGGACTTTCTCAATTTTTTAGAACAATGTCCAACTTCAATGGAGTCTTTGAATACCCGCCAAGTCTGAAAGAGCAACTACTACCTCTTCATAGCCTTGAATTTTGAATTCATCACAGTTCGCAAGCATGACTTCAAGTGGCTCACTCATACACATCAAATGGTTCACACTAGCAACCACCTCATCAATAACATCAACAATGGAGACCATGTGAATATCACTTGGGTGTTTCATTGACTTACAAACATTAAAGGATACTTCATCTTTGTTCACCCGAAACTTCAATTCTTAGCTTTCAACATCCACCAACGCTCTCCCGGTTGCCAAGAATGGTCTTCCCAAAATAATGGGAATTTCAGCATCTATTCCACAATCGAGAATGACAAAATCAGCTAGGAATATGAATCGGTCAACCTTTACCAATATGTCATATAGCATTCCCATAGGATGTTTAATTGATTGGTCCGCCATCAAGAGTCTCATTGTTGTGGCTTTTAATTCCCCCAACCCAAGTTGTCTACAGATCGCATATGGCATTAGGTTGATGCTTGCTCCCAAATCGCGTAGGTCTTTAGCAAATTTGAGCATGCCAATGGTGAAAGGGATGGTGAACACTCCAGGATATTCTCTCTTTTTGATCAGCTCTTTAGTCATAATTGCACTACAACTATGGGAAGCTTCAATTGTTTCAAAATTGAAGTTCCTTTTCTTTGTGACTAACTCCTTCATAGACGTGGCATAACCCAACATTTCTAACAATGCTTCAACTAGAGGGAGATTAATTGATAGTGTCTTGAACACCGATAAAAACTTTTTGAACTTCTCATCCTCATTCTTCTACTTGAGACGTTGTGGAAATGGAGGCGATTGATGAGTCCATTAATTGGACTCATTTAGGGCTATATTTTAAAAGAAATTGTGTCCTTAGATACTTATTTTATTTTAATATCGGATGAAAACCCTTAAGTTTCAGGTATTTGAGGTTTGAAGGAAAGCATGGATACTATGTCGCAAAAAGAAATGAAAACGCTGAAAAGAATGAAGAAATGAAGGCCTAAGGATCACCGAGTCCACTTGGCGAGTCGCTGAATGGTCTTACTTCACCTTTTGTTCCAGTGTGCTGAACCCTGAAGGAAAGGATCAAGTCAGCGGAAAAAGGGAGCAGTTGGCGCATCACCGAGAAGTTCTGCAAAACAGTACCATGTCGCCCAATGACCCAGAATACGATGATGCTGAAGACTTTGTGCAAGACGTCCATGAACTACACCAAAGGATGAATCACCGAGTTGATCGACGATTCCGACTAACGACGCCGAATGATCCGCTGTAGTACAAATTTGTGAAAACTATAAATACTAGTTAGAGTTGTAGTTTTAGGAGTCGAACAATTATTATAATTTTCATATAGAATAGAACTTTTTGATATTTTTGCTCTAAGTTTGAAAGGGTTTTGAAGACTTGAAAATCCAAAGGGTTGCATCTTCAAGATTTGGATTTGGGTCTCTTGGATTCTTCAATTTTGGCCTGTATCAAGACTTAAATTTTTATACTCAGTTGAATACGAGCTCAATGTGGTATATATTTCTATCTCTTATACATGTGTGGCTAAAAACCCAATTCTTGGGGTGTGATTTAGCGAATATCGGTTAAGATAATTGTTGGGTCTTGCTTGCTGATAGTTTGATTGTACTTTGATTGTGATTTCGTTTAGTAGTTGTGGATGAATTTTATGAATTTGCAGTTGCAAATACAAGTTTATTTATGTGTTTTTAGCTTGCTCGAGAGAGAGGTTGTAAAACTAAAACTATTAAATTGATGGCCGGTGGGAGTGGGTCAATATAAGGTTCAGCTCGAGAGAGTGAATCCTAGTATCATTCCCACACACTCAGCTCGAGAGAGTGAATGGGTTAAGGCGTAGGATGGTCTTCATGCGGCAAGTGGGTGTCCGAGAGGAACGCATTTGAAACGGGGTAATTACTCGAGAGAGAGCCTTTCCCCCTTAAAGTTTAGCCTAGTCACAATTATTCTATGAATCTTCTAGAGAAAGCATGTACCCAATAATCTAGCTTAACCCATATTCCAGTCACATCCCAAGGATCCCCTCTCATTTCTTAGAAATCCTTGTTTATTTTGCTATTTTTAATTATTTGTGACAAAATCCCCTATTGTTAATTTACACTCTTGTGTCACCCTTTAATTTACAATGTTTTTAATCGTTAATGTCTTTAGCTACGACTAGTTAGAACTAAATTTTTATTTTTCTATTAATTCTCAAAACCACTTCCTTGGGAATGATCCCAACCCTTGGTTGGGTTACTAAACTATTGTACAATCGTAGACACTTGCATCAGAAGTTGTGTCGTGATTACGAAAACATCCAAATGGCGCCGCTGCGGGGGAATGGTGTTATTTTAGAATTATTTGATTAGTAGAATTTTTGTTCTTAATATTTGTAGTCTACTTACTTAAATTTCAGTTTTGTATTGAGTGTTTGTATGTTTTAAGAAACATATGAGTGTGAACGACGAAAATAGCTGCCAAGCAGGCCATGCAGCAGGTTATGCTTTCCATCGAGATGATATTGATGATATTAATAGTATGTACAACCCTACCCAAGTGGGTGAGATGGGTGCAATTTTCATGTCACAAGCAGACGGAAGTGCGACATTTGAAGTTACTAGCACAACACTACATCCCATACATTCAAGAGGTTTATATGGAGGGTTAGAGCATGAAGATTTGTATGACCATATGTGAAGTTTAATAGAAGTGTGCACCCTTCTGTCACTCAAGAATCTATCGCAAGAGTTCATACGGCTTCGCTTATTTCCATTATCATTGACCGGGGGAGCCACTAAGTGGTTGGTCGAGCTTCCAAAGAACTCCATCAAGTCATGGGAGGAGCTAGTTACGGCTTTTCATGAAAGATTCTTCCCTCCATCAAAGATGATGTAACGAGAGACGACATTCAAAATTTAATGAAAAGGAGGGTGAACCAATTCACGAATCATGGAAGTGATACAACAGCACATGAAGGGGACGTATGTAGTATTTCGAGTTGAGGAGGGTTCTTCTTCCGGTTATTTAAGACATGGGGAGAATAGAGGTTGGAACTCCACAAGATATGAGGAGGGTTTCCACCCACGCTATCAATAGCGAGGCGGAAATCAAGGTTGGAACCATTATAGGAGTGAAAACCAAAGAGATATTGCCATGATTGGGCTGAGCAAGATGACCATAAGGAAGACCATACTCAATTGAGTGAAAGCCATAAATAAAAATGGAGTGCAAGTAGTCCTCAGGCGAATGATCTATTGTCACACATACTTGATAAAGTTGAGGGCTCTAAGGATTTGCTATAAGGAATGAGAGATAACTTTTCATCATTTAATAGTAAAGTGAATTCTCATGTTGATGCCATCAAAACGCTAGAAGGTCAATTGAGTCTATTATCAGCTCAATTAACATCCAGTACACTGAAGGAAGATAATGGAAGAGGGCTGGCTGTAGTTACCCATAGTGGAAAGATGGTAAAAGGGAATGTGATGGAGGATGAGGACCCTCGAATGAAGGAAGATAGCCAGGGTATAGAGGAATTAGAATTGCCTATTCCAATAAACCTTGCCAAAGAACCACAAGTGGATGCAGAGCAACATGTTCAAGTTCCAAAAGTCATGCACCCTTTACCCAAAATACCTCCACCATTTCCTCAACGTTTGAAAAAGAAGAATGTAGATGAGAAGTTCAAAAAATTCTTTTCAGTATTCAAGAACTTATCAATTAATCTTCCTCTGGTGGAAGCATTGTTGGAAATGCCGGGATACGCCAAATTCATGAAAGAGTTGGTTACAAAGAAGAGGAGCTTGGACTATGAAACGATTGAGGTACCCCATAGTTGCAGTGCAATTATGACAAATGAGTCAATCACTAAGAGAGAAAATCCTGGGCATTCACAATCCCGTGCATAATTAGCATGCTCCAATTCTCAAAAACTTTGTACGATTTAGGAGCAAGCATTAACTTGATGCCTTATGCAATATACAAACAACTTGGTTTGGGTGAACCAAAGGCCACCACGATGAGATTCCTTATGGATGATCGATCAATCAAACACCCAGTGGGGATACACTATGAGATATTGGTAAAAGTAGATCGATTCATCTTTCCTACTGATTTTGTGATTCTAGATTGTGAGATCGATGTTGAAATCCCATTATTTTGGGAAGGTCATTCTTAGCTACCGGGAGAGCATTGGTGGATGTCGAAAGAAGAAAATTGAAGTTCTGTGAGAACGATGATGAGCTGATCTTCAATATCTGTAAATCCATGAAGAAAACCGAGTAATATCCATGTGGTGTCTGCTGAGGATTTTATAGATGAGGCAGTGGCAATTGTGAGTCATTTAATGTGCAAGAATGTACCCCTTGAATCTATACTTGCTAATTATGATGAATCCAAAGTTCAAGGCTATGAGGAAGTGGTAGCTGCCTTATCAGGGTTAGGATTATATTCAAGGAATCCAATCAAGTTGGATATCGACATGAAAAATAGAAAAAGTCCTCCTGCAAAGCAATCAACAGAAGAACCACCGAATCTGGAGTTAAAAGCCCTACCCTCTCATCTCAAATATGCCTTCTTAGTAGCCAATAATACTTTACCAGTGATTATCAGAGCTGATTTTCTTGAAAGGAAGGTGAAATTGCTCATTTAAGTACTGCGGAAGCATATAAAAGTTATTGGATGGACAATAGTCGATACAGTAGGAATTTCTTCTGGCATTTGTACTCACAAGATTTGGCTCGACAGAGAATGTAAACCTAGTGTGGAGCATCAACGGAGATTGAACCCTCCAATGCAAGAGGTGGTGAAAAAGGAGATCATCAAGTGGCTAGATACGGGAGTGATCTACCCTATTGCAGATAGTAAGTGGGTAAGTCTGGTGCAATGTGTACCAAAAAAAGGAGGTATAACAATAGTCCCAAACGCAAAAGGAGAACTTGTGCTGAGAAGACCAGTGACTAGGTGGAGAATATGCATGCACTATCGAAAGCTTAACTCATGGACTGAGAAAGACCATTTTCCAATGCCTTTTATGGACCAGATGCTTGACCGATTATCAAAAAGAGGGTGGTATTGTATTTTTGATGGGTACTCCTGTTACAATCAAATCTCTATTGCACCGGAAGACCAAGAAAACAACACTTTCACTTGCCCTTATCGAACATTTGCATTCAAAAGAATGCCATTCAGACTATGTAATGCCCCAGCCACATTTCAACATTCCATGTTGTCTATCTTTACGGATATGGTCGAAGACTCTATGAAAGTATTTATGGATGACTTTTCAGCCGTAGGGGATACGTTTGAAGAATGCTTAACACACTTAGGGCAAGTTCTTCAAAGATATGTGGAAATGAACCTGGTCCTAAATTAGGAGAAATGTCATTTCATGGTGAAGGAAGGTATTGTTCTAGGACACAAGGTGTTGCAACAAGGGCTATAAGTTTATAAGGCAAAAAATGAGGTAATTGAGAAACTACCCCCGTCAATTTCAGTAAAGGGTATTCACAGCTTCTTGGGGCATGTAGGTTTCTACCGAAGGTTAATTAAAGATTTCTCAAAGATTGCACACCCCCACTATGCAAACTCCTAAAGAAGGAAGTGAAGTTTTATTTTAATGATGCTTGTATGACTACATTTAATTGTGTGAAAGAAAAATTAGTATCCACCCTGATTATCGTCAGTCCTGATTTGTCTGAATCTTTCAACGTAATATGTGATGCTACTGGTTACTCACACTTTATTGTTCGGGCAAAATCTCAACAAACTATTTCACCCAATTTATTACGCAAGCCAAACACTGAATAGTGCCCAGCGAAATTATACGGTCACTGAGAAAGAGTTGCTCGCAGTGGTGTACGCATTTGAAAAGTTTCGGGTATACTTTTCAAACTCCAAAGTAATAGTACACACTGATCATGCTGCACTTCACTACTTGATGGCGAATAAAGATGAAAAACCAAGATTGATAAGGTGGGTGCTACTATTACAAGAGTCAATTTTGAGGTAAAAGATCAAAAAGGCTGCAAAAATCAACTGGCCAACCACTTATCGAGGTTGGAAAGAAAGGAAGATGTCGAGCCTGAGGTTGACATAGACGACTCTTTCCCTGACGAACAGGTGTTTGCTATATCTCTCAAACCTACACCATGGTATACATATTTTGCAAATGACGTTTTGAGTGTATTGATGTCGGATGAGCTGACCTTTTACCAATAAAAGAGATTCATGTTCGACGTTAAAAAGTACTTTGGGATGACCCGTACTTGTTTTGATAATGTGCTGACCATGTTATAAGGAGGTGTGTTCTGGAAGAAGAAGCGGTAGAAATTCTCCATGCTTGCCATGCATCTCCAGTCATAGTGGTATTCACACTGCCGCTAAAGTTCTCCAAAGTGCTTATTACTGGCCGTCCCTACACAAGGATGCACATGACTTTGCAAAGAAATTCTCTCAATGTCAGCAGCAAGGCAGAGTGTCTAGAAGGCGCGAGTTGCCTCTCACTCCTATTTTGGAAGTCTAGCTATTCGATGTATGGGGGATTGATTTCATGGGCCCATTTATGAGCTCATTAGGAAATAAATATATATCGGTTGTTGTAGATTATTTTTCCAAATGGGTGGAAGCAATCACACTTCAAAACAACGAAGGAAAAAGTGTTGTCCAATTTCTGAAATGCTACATCTTCGCAAGATTTGGCACTCCTAGGGCAATATTTAGTGATGGGGGGTCCCACTTTTGCAATAGGTGGTTTTCAATGGCACTGGGCAAATATGGGGTGAAACACAAGGCAGCAACCCCATATGATCCCCAAACAAGTGGCCAAGTCAAAGTGTCAAATAGGGAAATCAAAAGCATCCTGGCAAAGACGGTAAATGCCAACATAACAGATTGGTCTAGGAAACTCGATGATGCACTATGGAAATATCAGACCGCTTACAAAACACCTATCGATATGTCTCCATATCAGTTGGTTTATGGTAAAGCTTGTCATTTTCCCGTCGAGTTAGAACACAGAGCGTTGTGGGCATTGAAAGCGTTAAATTTGGACTGGTCAAAAACTTCTAAGGGAGAGGGTAGAACAATTGAACGAACTGGATGAATTTAGACTCAGATCATATGAAAGTTCAGCCGTCTACAAAGAAAAGATGAAGAAATGGCATGATGCTGATGTTTGAGTAATTAAGACACAACTTCTGATGCAAGTGTCTACGATCGTACAATAGTTTAGTAACCCAACCAAGGGTTGGGATCATTCCCAAGAGAGTGGTTTTGAGAATTAATAGAAAAATAAAATTTAGTTCTAACTAGTCGTAGCTAAAGACATGAATGATTAAAAATATTGTAAATTAAAGAGATACACAAGAGTGTCAATTAACGATGGGGGGTTTTTGTCACTAATAAGTAAAAACAATAAAATAAACAAGGGTTTCAAAGTAATGAGAGGGGATCCTTGGGATGTGATGGGAATACGGGTTAAGCTAGATTATTGGGTACATGCTTTCGATAGAAGATTTATAGAATAATTGTGACTAGGTTAAACTTTAAGGGGGATCAACTCTCTCTCAAGCAACTTACCCCGTTTCAAATGAATTTCTCTCGGACACCCACTTGATGTATGAAGACCAGCCTACGCCTTAACCCACTCACTCTCTCGAGCTGAGTGTGTGGACATAGGACTAGGGTTCACTCTCTCCAGCTGAACCTCATGTCGACCCACTCACACTGGCCATCAATCTAGTGGTCTTAGTTTTACGACCTCTCTCTCGATCAATCCGAATACACATAAATAAACTTGTATTTGCAACTACAAATTCATTAAATTCATCCATAACCACTAAACAAAATCACATTTAAACTACAAATAAAATATCAGGAAGCGAGACCCAATAATTATCTTAACCGATATTCACTAAATCAAACTCCAAGAATTGGGGTTTTTAGCAATACATGTATAAGAGATAGAAATTTATACCAAATTGAGCTTGCATTCAACTGGGTATGAAGATTTAAGTCTTGATACACCCCAAAATTGAAGAATCCAAGAGACCCAAATCCAAATCTTGAAGATGAAACCCTTTGGAACTTCAAGTCTTCAAAACCCTCTCAAACTTAGAGCAAAAATATCAAAAAGTACTATTCTGTATGAAAATTATAATAATTGTTCGACATTTAAAGCTACAACTCTAACTAGTATATATAGTTTTCATAGATTTGTGCTACAACTCGGCGATTCGTCTTTTGGTGTAGTTCATTGTCGTCTTGCACTATCCTTCAGCATCGCCGTGCTCTAGTTCATTGGGCAACATGGTACTATTTCGTGGAACATCTCTGCGATAAGCTGACTGTTCCCTTTTTCCATCAACATGATCCTTTCCTTCAGGGTTTAGCACACTGGAACAAAAGGAAAAGTTAGACCCTTCGGCGACTTGCCAAGTGGAATCAGCAATCCTCAGGCCTTCATTTCTTCATTCTTTTCAGCCTTTTCGTTTCTTTTTGTGACGTAGTGTCCATGCTTTCCTTCAAACTTCAAATACCTGAAACTTAAGGGTTTTCATCAAATATTGAGATAAAATAAGCATTTGAGGACAAAATTTCTATTAAAATATAGCCTTAAATGAGTCTAATTTGTGGACTCATCAACACCCCCAACTTAAACTTTTGCTTGTCCTTAAGCAAACTCAAGTTTAGCCGTTCAAAAAGGGTGTCTCGAACAGTGTTGCATAAGACTCAATCATGAATGCACACAACAAGACTCAATTTACTTATGCAAAGATCAAATGTGTACTCAAAGATTCAAGTTGTGAAACACCATTACCAAAGATCTTCAAGCTCGCAATACTTGCTTCAAATACGAGTTCAAGCTCAACAAAAGCCTTTGAATACCCTCACACAAATGATGATTCCATTTTCACACGCAAAGGTATAATAAATTTAAAGTTCAGGAATCATTTACAGCGCTCACACTCACAAAGAGGAACACAATGCATACTTTCACCCATAGGTTTGCCCATATTTTTCAATCAACAGTTGTTTCGACTTTCTCAAGACCACAAAGGTCTTAACAAGGCTTGTAATGGGACTGAGTGCAAAGGTATGGTCATTTAGGTTCAGTGACTTTCATCCTGATGAAATGTGGTGCTCACAACATTTCCTTTCCTTTTCCTTCATCATTTTCTTTATTTCTCATAAGTGATCCTATTATTCACTTTCCATGGATTGTTTGGAAACCCCATCTCTTTTGTACTTTATTCCACAACTTTCTTTTTCATTCTTTTTATCTGTCTTTTTCTTTTTTCTTTTTTTTTATATGGAGGGGTTCCATTTTTCTTAACACCATGGGTTAAATGAGACTTTCCTTGCATTTCTTGACTCTCCCTTTTCTTTTTCACCACACCCCCAACTTAGGCTTTTGGCCGAAGTTGGCTATTTAACTAACCACAATTAAAGAGGATTATAGGTAATGGATTATAAAGGGTCTAGTTTTCATCAAGTTTCTTCCAAATAAGGGTAAGACTCAAAGGGTACTTAAGAGAGAATCACACACTCACAAGGTGGGTCACAAAAGAGGTATATGTCAAATTGGTTCACACTCTTCGAAGTTACCTAAGATCATATCAAGAGAAAGTCTTGCTTAGTCAGTCGGACCAACATGGCAAATTCTAGGTGTTGTCATGCATGGTTCCAGGTAAGCTTATGACACAAGGCATAGACACTTAAGTCAAACAAGACTCCACACTTCCGCTACTGTGCAACGGTCATCACAAGAGAATCGATTTGATAAATGGCTAATCACAATGAGATGCAACGAGTTCACATATTGTCTATGCAACTTTATTTGCCTTATCGTAGCTGCGCATTCATGTTCGTTCGATTGTAAGCACTACTCAAGTTATCGGTATTGATTAGGACCGAGACTTAAATTTTACAAAAGAACAGCCACATTCAACACACAAGAGGTGGCAAATTTTTTTGGACGAGTCAAAATCATTTTGCAATTTAAAATAAAAGGAGCCACAAGCTCAAACATCAACAGAAAAGCAGTATTAGCACAATTTTAAAATTTATCGGCACAAATATATACACAAAACACGAACAAAAGTAGGACACAAAAGGTGTGGGCCTCACCCCACCAGAAACAAAACTTTTTTCCTCAAATGCAAATAACAGAATATCCAGACTTTTGAATAAAGAAAGACAGAGAGGGAGGTAGAGAAAAAACTTGTCTACACAGTCGCTCCATCTGTTTGGGCATCAATGCCCGATGTGTCATCCTGGAATTTGATAATGGCCCTCGGAGCTTCTTCAGAAGATTCAGTGGCAGCTGACTTACTTAGATTGTCGAAGTCATGAGCTGCCAAAAAGGAGTGGATAGTTGTGAAGAATCCACGTCTCCATGACAGAATAATGAGGTCTCGGGGATTTTTTCTCTTGCTGGCACTAGACTTCTTTCCCTCATTATCCGTTTTAGTAGGATTTGTTGCCTTTGTAGTTTTCCTGAATTTTTCGCTCTTGTTTGTCGGGGTGGCATATCTCTTCTAACTACTTTCGTTCTAGCCATTTATGCAAAGCTTTGAGAAAAAGTTAGAAAGTATTTAGACAAAAGCAAGACAGATCAATTGCAAAATCACTTCGCTGAACCAATTGGCGAAGTGCGCAACTACTTCGATGGTTCGCCGAGTACAGTGCATAGAGAATATAAGTGTGTAGACAAAGGGTAAACCAGAAGTCTTTCGGCGAGTCGCTCAATGCTTTTGGCGATCAAACTTCTCATCGAAAGTTACAGAATTAAACATCTTATTTGGTTCTAAATTAAAGGTGAGATAGAGATTTAAGGTGAACCGCCAAGTGATTCAACGAGCTCGAACCAACTCGCCAAATGACCCAATTTCCAGAATTCAACCCTGCAACCCCCGAAAATAAAATTAAGGCATCCACAACTCAAATTAGGCTTTGACCCAGTCACAATCATGCATAACCCACAATTTTCATCTAATTTAAAGTGCAACTTTTAGGAATTAACTATTTGACTTATTACGGGCAAAAATTACGAACCTAACAGGCAAACAAATATTCTAATCCTACCAGAGAGGCCCAACACACATCATAAAAGTACTACCATTTCTTTTGAGTACAACTTTCAAGGAAAGGAATGCGGAGTTTGAAGTACCAACCTTTTATGCCGAACAAATGAATATTGAGATGCTAGGTAGCAATGTAATCCAATTCGTAGAACAATTTCACACTTACACTTAAAATACTCTAGAGATGCAAAAATATAGGAACTAGAGTGCAGGTGTGAGTTTGGATAGATAAAAAGGGAGGGAAAGTGATTGAAGTTGAAATTTTTAAACCTTTGTCTTGCAAAAACAATCTTCAACTTCTATGGCACCATTGGTGAACAGTCACATTACTCTAAATGGTCCAGACAATTTGGATTTGAGCTTTCTGGGAAAGCGTCTAAGTCGAGAGTTATATAGCAAAACCCAATCTTCTACATTGAAGTCCCGCTTGAGTATCTGAGCATCATGCCATTTCTTCATCTTCTCTTTGTAGATGGCTGAACTTTCATATGATCTGAGTCTAAATTCATCCAGTTCGTTGAACTGCTCTACCCTCTTTCTTGAAGTTTTTGACCAGTCCAAATTTAAAACTTTCAATTCCCATAATGCTTTGTGTTCTAACTCGACGGGCATATGACAAGCCTTACCATAAACCAACTGATATAGAGATATACTAATAAGTGTTTTGTAAGCAGTTTGATATGCCCATAGTGCATCATCAAGTTTCCTAAACCAGTCAGTTCTATTGGCATTTACTGTCTTTGCCAGGATGCTTTTGATTTCCAATTTGACACTGCGACTTGGCCACTTGTTTGGGGGTGATATAGGGTTTCTACTTTGTATTTCACCCCATATTTGGTCAATGCCAGTGAAAACCACCTATTGCAAAAGTGGGACCCCCCATCGCTAATGATTTCCCTAGGAGTGCCAAATCTTGCGAAGATGTAGCGTTTCAGAAATTGGACAACACTTTTTCCTTCGTTGTTTGGGAGTGCGATGGCTTCCACCCATTTGGAAACATAATCTACAGCCACAAAGATATATTTATTTCCAAATGAGCTCATAAATGGGCCCATGAAATTGATCCCCCATACATCGAATAACTCGAATTCCAAAATAGGAATGAGAGGCAACTCGTGCCTTCTGGACACTATGCCTTGCTGCTGACATTGAGAGAATTTCTTCAAAAATTCATATGTGTCCTTGTATAGGGACGGCCAGTAATAACCACTTTGGAGAACTTTAGCGGCACTGCGAATAACACTATGGTGACCTCCTACTAGATATGCAAGGAAAGCATGGAGAATTTCTACCGCTTCTTCTTCCGGAACACACCTCCTCATAACATGGTCAGCACATTCTCAAAATAAGTATGGCTCATCCCAAAAGTACTTTTTAACGTCAAACATGAATCTCTTTTGTTGGTAAAAGGTCAGCTCATTCGGCATCAGTCCACACACAATGTAATTCGCAAAATCTGCCTACCATGGTGTAGGTTTGAGGGATATAGCAAACACCTATTCATCGGGGAAGGAGTCGTCTATGTCGACCTCACTCTCGGCATCTTCCCTTCCATCCAACCTCAATAAGTGGTCGTCCACTTGATTTTTGCAGCCTTTTCAATATTTTTACCTCAAAATCAAACTTTTGTAATAGTAGCACCCACCTTATCAATCTTGGTTTTGCATCTTTCTTCGCCATCAACTAGCGGAGTGCAGCATGAGCAGTGTATACTATTACTTTGGTGCCTATCAAGTATGCCCAAAACTTTTCAAATGCATAGACCACTACGAGCAACTCTTGTTCAGTGACCGTATAATTTCGCCGGGCATTCACTATTCATAATTTTGCTTGTGTAGTAAATTGGGTGAAATAGTTTGTTGCACTTTTTCCTCAACACTACCTCCAATGCCATACCACTAGAATCACACATTACTTCGAAATATTTGGACCAACCAGGACTGACGATAATCGGGGTGGATACTAATTTTTTCTTCAAATTCTTAAATGTGGCCATACAAGCATCATCAAAATAGAACTTCACTTCCTTCTCTAGGAGTTTGCATAGTGGGTGCGCAATCTTTGACCTTTGGTAGAAACCTGCATGCCCCAAGAAGTTGTGAATAGCCTTTACTGAAATTGGCGGGGGTAGTTTCTCAATTACCTTAATTTTTTCCTTATCAACTTCTAGCCCTTGTTGGGAAACTTTGTGTCCTAGAACAATGCCTTCCTTCACCATGACATGACATTTCTCCCAATTTAGGACCAGGTTCGTTTCCACACATCTTTGAAGTACTTTCCCTAAGTGAGTTAAGCACTCTTCAAATGTATCCCCTATGACTGAATAGTCGTCCATAAATACTTTCATAGAGTCTTCGACCATATCCACAAAGATAGACAACATGCAACGTTGAAATGTGGTTGAGGCATTACATAGTCAGAATGGCATTCTTTTGAATGCAAATGTTCCCTAAGGGCAAGTGAAAGTGGCGTTTTTGGTCTTCCGGCGCAATAGAGATTTGATTGTAACTGGAGTACCCATCCAAAAAAATAATACCACCCTCTTTCTAATAACCGGTCAAGCATCTGGTCCATAAAAGGCATTAGAAAATGGTCTTTCTCGGTCCATGAGTTAAGCTTTTGATAGTCCATGCATAATCTCCATCCAGTCACTGGACTTGTCGGCACAAGTTCTCCTTTTGCATTTGGGATTACGGTTATACCTCATTTTTTTGGTAAATATTTGATCGGGCTTACCCACTTACTATCTGCAATAGGGTAGATCACTCCCGCATCTAGCCACTTGATGATCTCATTTTTCACCACCTCTTGCATTGGAGGGTTCAATCTCCATTGATGCTCCACACTAGGTTTACATTAACTGTCGAGCGTAATCTTGTGAGTACAGATGCCAGGAGGAATTCCTTCTATATCGGCTATTGTCCATCCAATAACTTTTATATACTTCCCTAATAATTCAATGAGCAATTTCACCTTCCTTTCAAGCAAATCGACTGCAATAATCACTGGTAAAGTATTCTGTTGATGGATTTGTAGGAGGACTTTCTCTGTTTTCAGGTCGATATCCAACTTGATTGGATTCCTTGAATATACTCCTAATTCTGATAAGGAAGCTACCACTTCCTCATTGCCTTGAACTTTAGATTCATCATAATTGGCAAGTACAGATTCAAGGGATTCAATCTTGCGCATTAAATGGCTTACACTTGCCACTGTCTCATCTATAATATACTCAGTAGACACCACATGTATATTACTTGGTTACTTCATGGATTTACAGATATTGAAGGTCACCTCATCATCGTTTACATGGAACTTCAATTTCTCGCTTTCGACATCCACCAGTGCTCTCTCGGTGGCTATGAATGGCCTTCCTAAAATAATGGGGATTTCAGCATCGATCTCACAATCTAGGATCACAAAATCAGTTGGAAAGATTAACCAATCTAATTTTACCAATACGTCATAGAGTATCCCCACTGGATGCTTGATTGATCGATCAACCATAAGCAGTCTTATTGTGGTTGCCTTTGGTTCACCTAAACCAAGGTGCTTGCATATAGCGTAGGGCATCAAGTTAATGTTTGCTCCTAAATCACACAAAGCTTTAGCTAATTGGAGCATGTCAATTGTGCATGGAATTGTGAATGCCCCAGAGTCTTCTCTCTTAATGATTGACTCTTTTGCTATAATTGCGCTGGAACTATGGGGAACCTCAATCGTTTCATAGTCCAAGCTCTTTTTCCTTGTAACCAAGTCTTTCATGAATTTGGCGTATCCCGGCATTTCCAACAATGCTTCCACCAGAGGAAAGTTAATTGATAAGTTCTTGAATACTAACAAATTTTTTTTGAACTTCTCATATTCATTCTTCTTTTTCAAACGTTGAGGAAATAGTGGAGGTATTTTGGGTAAAGGGTGTGTGACTTTTGGAACTTGAACATGTTGCTCTGCATCCTCTTGTGGTTCATTGGCAAAGTTTTGTGGAATAGGAAATTCTCGTTCATCTATACCTTGGCTCTCTTTCTGTAATCGAGGACCCTCATCCTCTATCACATTCCCTTTTACCATCTTTCCACTCTGGGTAACTACAACCAGCCTTCTTTTACTATGTTCTATCAGTGTCGTGGATGTTAATTGAGCTGATAATAGACTCAATTGACCTTCTAGCATTTTGATGGCATCAACATGAGAATTCACTTTACTGTTTAATGATGAAAAGTCATCTCTCATCCCTTTTAGCAAATCATCAGAGCCCTTAAATTTATAAAGTATGCGTGACAATAGATCATTTACCCGAGCACTACTTGCACTTGCTTTTGATTTCGGGCTTTCACTCAATTGAGTATGGCCTTCCTCATGGTCATCTTGTTCAGCCCAATCGTGGAAATATCTCCTTGGTTCTTCACTACTCTAATGGTTCCAGCCTTGATTTCCGCCCCACTATTAATACCGTGTCTGGAAACCCTCCTCAGATCTTGTCAGTTCCAACCTTGATTCTCCCCCAGTCTTAAGTAACCGGATGAAGAACCCCCCTCAACTCTTTTGGAGTTCCAACCTTGATTCTCCCCCGGTCTTAAGTAACCAGAAGAAGAACCCTCCTCAACTCGAAATACTCCATACGTCCCTTTCGTGTGCTCTTGTATCACTTCCATTTGAGACAATATCTTTTTGATGTTTTCGTCCCTCTCCCTTTCTTTATCGAGTTGTTCTTGCGTTAATCTAGAGCACAATGGGGACACTTGGTCATCTATTGTGTACCATGTTTTATTTACTCTAGTCATGCCATCTAGGAGGAATGCAGCTAATTCAAATGATTGTAACATTATTCCTCCTTGCACCAATTGATCAGCTATTCCTTTATTAACCGAGTCCAGACTACGGTAGAAGTATTGGAGGAACAAATCAACTAGCAGTTCATGCGTTAGGCACTTACGCAAAAATCTCTTGAATCTTGTCCATGAATTGTGAATTGGTTCACCCTCCTTTTGTTTGAAATTCTGAATGTCGTCTCTCAGTTTCATCATTCTTAATGGGGGAAAGAATCTTTCATGAAAGGCCATAACCAGCTCCTCCCATGATTTGATAACGGAAATAAACGAAGCCTATGGATTATTGCGATAGATTCTTGAATGATAAAGGGGTGCACACTTCCACAAGCTTCTTATATGTCCGTGCATATCTTCATGCTCTAACCCTCCAAATAAACCTATTGAATGTATGAGATGCAGTGTTGCGCTAGTAACTTCGAACATTGCATTTCCATCGGTGTGTGACATGCAAATTACACCCATCTCGCCCACGTGGGCAGGGTTATAAACACTATTAACATCATCGATGTCATCTCGATGAGAAGCACCAGCCACTGGGGGACCTGCTTGGAAACTAGTTTCCCCGTTTGCACTCATATGTTCTATTGTGATACACAAATACTCAAAACAAAACTGAAGATTGAGTGAGTAAACTAGAACTAAGAAGAACAAAATTCTACTTATCTAAAAAATTTTAATTAACACCACTCCCCGGCTGCAGCGCCATTTTGATGTTTGTGTAATCAAGACACAACTTCTGATGCAAGTATCTATGATCATACAATAGTTTAGCAACACAACCAAGGGTTGGTATCGTTCCCAAAAGAGTGGTTTTGAGAATTAATAGAGAAATACAATTTAGTTCTAACTAGTCGTAGCTAAAGGCATTAATGATTAAAAACATTGTAAATTAAAGGGGGACACGAGAGTGTCAATTAACAATGGGGGGTTTTTGTCTCTAGTAAGTAAAAACAACAAAATAAACAAGGGTTTCTAAGTAATGAGAGGGGATCCTTGGGATTTGATGGGAATACAGGTTAAGCTAGATTATTGGGTATATTCATTCGATAGAAGATTCATAGAATAATTGTGACTAAGTTATACTTTAAGGGGGATAAGCTCTCTCTAGAGCAACTTACCCGTTTCAAATGCGTTCCTCTCGGATACCCACTTGCCGCTTGAAAACCAACCTATGCCTTAACCCACTCACTCTCTCGAGCTGAGTGTGTGGTCATGGGACTAGGGTTCACTCTCTCGAATTGAACCTTGTGTCGACCCACTGACACTGGCTATCAATCTAGTGGTTTTAGTTTTATGACCTCTGTCTCGATCAAGCCAAAAACACATAAATAAACTTGTATTTGCAACTACAAATTCATTAAATTCATCCACAACCACTAAATGAAATCACATTTAAACTACGAATACACTATCATCAAGCAAGACTCAACAATTATCTTAACCCATATTCGCTAAATCACAACACAAGGATTCGAGTTTTAAGCCACACGTGTATAAGAGATAGAAATTTATACCAAATTGAGCTTGCATCCAACTGGGTATGAAGATTTAAATCTTGATACAGGCCAAAATTGAAGAATCCAAGAGACCCAAATCAAAATCTTGAAGATGAAATCCTTTGGAGCTTCAAGTCTTCAAAACCCTCTCAAACTTAGAGAAAAAATATCAAAAAGTACTATTCTATATGAAAATTATAATAATTGTTCGACACTTAAAACTACAACTCTAACTAGTATTTATAGTTTTTACAGATTTGTGCTGTAGGGGATTATTCGGTGTCATTAGTCGAAATCACTGATCAACTAGGTGATTCACCTTTTGGTGTAGTCCATCGTCGTCTTTCACTATCCTTCAACATCGTCGTGCTCTGGGTCATTGGGCGACATGGTACTGCTTCGCGAAACTTCTCGGTGATGCGCCGACTGCTCCTTTTTTTCGCCGATTTGATCCTTTCCTTCAGGGTACAGCGCATTGGAACAAAAGGTGAAGTAAGACCCTTCAGCGACTTGCCAACTGGACTCGGCGATCCTCAGGCCTTCATTTATTTGTTCTTTTCAACTTGTTCGTTCCTTTTTGCGATGTATTGTCCTTGCTTTCCTTCAAACTTGAAATACCTAAAACTTAAGGGTTTTCATTAGATATTTAGATAAAATAAACATTTGAGGAAACAATTCTATTAAAATAATGCCCTATATGAATCCAATTTGTGGACTTAATAGATTCTTGGACACTCAAGTGGGACTTCAAGGTAGGAGATTGGGTATTGTTATGCAAATCTCGACTTAGACTCTTTCCCAAAAATCTCAAATCCAAATGGTCTGGAACTTTTAGGGTAACGCAGGTGTTCACCAATGGTGCCATAGAAGTTGAAGATTAGGAAGGACCTCCATTTAAGGTGAATGGTCAACGTCTGAAATTATATTTTAGGGATTGTCAAGAGATTTCTTTGGTTGAAGTTGTGTATTTGGAAGATGTCTGAGGGCACTACGCGTCGTGCCGCGACGTTAACTAAGGCGCTATTTGGGAGGAAACCCAAAACCCCTTTAATTACTTTTTATTTCTTTGGGAAAATAATGGTGTGTTGTTTGTATAGGTTAAAGTATATGACGTTTTCAAAAAATTGAAGGATGGCAAGCAATAGATCTAATTGGCAAGTCACCAAGAGGGTCGGCAAATCCGACCTTATCCGCTGTTGAGCTTGAATTTGCATTTGAAGCGAGTATTGCGAACTTGAGAATCTTTAGTAATGGTGTGTCAAAACTTGATTCTTTGAGTACACAATTGATCCTTGCATAAGTAAATTGAGTCCTGTTGTTTATATTCATAATTGAGTCTTGTGTAGCACTATTTAAGAAATCCTTGTTGAACTTCTAAACTTGAGTTTTACTTGAGGACAAGCAAAAGTTTAAGTTGGGGTGTTGATGAGTCCACAAATTGGACTCATTTAGGGTTATATTTTAATAGAAATTGTGTCCTCAAATGCTTATTTTATCTCATTACCTGATGAAACCGTAAGTTTTAGGTATTTGAAGTTTGAAGGAAATCATGGACACTACGTCGCAAAAAGGAACAAAACGGCTGAAAAGAATGAAGAAATGAAGGCCTGAGGATCATTGAGTCCACTTGGTGAGTCGCCGAAGGGTCTTACTTCGCCTTTTGTTCCAGTGTGCTGAGCCCTAAAGGAAAGGATCAAGTCGGCAAAAAAAGGGAGCAGTCGGCGCATCGCCAAGAAGTACTACGAAGCAGTACCATGTCGCCCAATGACCTAGAGCACAATGATAATGAAGGGTGGTATAAGACGCCGATGAACTACACCAAAGGGTGAATAACCGAGTTGATCGATGATTCCAACTAACGACACCGAATGATCCGTTGTATCTCAAATCTGTGAAAATTATAAATACTAGTTAGAGTTGTAGTTTTAGGAGTCGAAGAATTATTATAATTTTCATATAGAATAGTACTTTTTGATATTTTTGCTGTAAGTTTGAGAGGGTTTTTAAGGCTTCAAGATCCAAAGGGTTTCATCTTCAATATTAGGATTTGGGTCTCTTGGATTATTCAATTTTGGCATGTATCAAGACTTAAAATCTTCATACCCAGTTGGATGCGAGCTTAATTTGGTATAAATTTCTATCTCCGATACATGTGTGGCTAAAAACCCCACTTCTTGGGGTGTGATTTAGCGAATATGGGTTAAGATAATTGTTGGGTCTTGCTTGTTGATAGTTTAATCATAGTTTGATTGTGATTTCGTTTAATAGTTGTGGATGAATTTAATGAATTTGTAGTTGGAAATACAAGTTTATTTATGTGTTTTCGGCTTGATCGAGAGAGAGGTCGTAAAACTAAAACTACTAAGTTGATGGCCGGTGGGAGTGGGTCGACATGAGGTTCAGGTCGAGAGAGTGAATCATAATCTTATTTCCGCACACTTATCTCGAGAGAGTGAGTGGGTTAAGGCATAGGCTGGTGTTCATGCGACAAGTGGTTGTCTGACAGGAACACATTTGAAACGGGGTAAGTTACTCGAGAGAGAGCTTATCGCCCTTAAAGTTTATCCTAGTCACAATTATTCTATGTATCTTCTATCGAAAGCATTTACCCAATAATCTAGCTTAACCCGTATTCTCGTCACATCCCAAGGTTCCCCTCTCATTTCTTAGAAATCCTTGTTTATTTTGTTGTTTTTACTTACTTGTGACAAAAACCCCCATTGTTAATTGACACTCTTTGTGTCACCCTTTAATTTACAATGTTTTTTAATCGTTAATGTCTTTAGCTACGACTAGTTAGAACTAAATTTTTATTTTTCTTATAATTCTCAAAATCACTCCCATGGGAACGATCCCAACCCTTGGTTGGGTTACTAAACTATTGTACGATCGTAGACACTTGCATCGGAAGTTGTGTCTTGATTATGCCAACATCAATGATATTTTGGGTAAACGATGCATAACTTTTTGGATGGGATTGTTCTTCTCCACAACTTTTTGTATCTCTTCTTCCTCTATACTATTGGTTTCTTCATGCATTTGAGATTCTTCATTTTCGGTCACATCGCCTATTGCTACCTTTCAACTACGAGTAACCACAACCAGCCCTCTATCATAATCTTCCATGGCCAATTTTTGTTTCAATTGTGCTGAAAGTAAATTCAACTGACCTTCAAGTATATTGATTGCATCTGCGTGAGAGTTCACTTTATTGTTCAATGATGAAAAGTCAACTTTTATCCCTTTTAACAAGTCATCCAAACCTTCGACTTTATCAAGGATGTGTGAAAACATATCATTCACCTGGGGACTACTTGCACTCACTTTCGATTTTGGGCTCTCACTTGAGTAAATGTGGTCCTCCTCCCTTTTCCAATAATCACTTTGCTCGGCCCAATCTTGATAGTATCTTCTTTGCTCTTCCCCCTTGTGATAGTTCCAACCTTAATTCCCTCCCCACTGTAAATAGTGTGGGTGGAAACCCTCCTCGTATCTTTTGGAGTCCCAACCTTGATTCTCTCCCGACTTTGAATAACCGGAGGAAGAACCCTCCTCAACTCTAAACACTCCACTTGTCCCCTTGGGATTTTCCACATTTTCCATCATATGCTCTTGTAATAGTTCCATTTGGGTCAACATCTTCTTGATGTTTTCATCCCTCTCTCTTTCCTTATGAAGTTGTTCTTGTGTCATTCTAAAACAAAAAGGAGAGACTTGATCCTCTTGGGTGTACCACGGTAGATTTATTTTAGTCATGTCATCAAGAAGAAATGAATCCACCTCAAATTATTGAAACATTATTCCCCCTCGTACCAATTGATCAGCCACCCCATTATTAACCGAATCAAGACTCCGGTAAATATATTGGAGTAGCAAATCATTTGGTAGCCCGTGAGTTGGGCATTTAAGTATGAGTTTCTTAAACCTCACCCATGTTTCATGGATGGGTTCACCCTCCCATCGCTTGAAACCTTGAATGTTGTCTCTAAGCTTCATCATCCTTGATGGGGGATAATCTTGCATTGAATGCTATAATCAGTTCCTCCCATGATATGATGGAATTGTTTAGTAACTCGGCCAACCATTTGCTAGCCTCCCCGGTCAAAGATAGAAGAAATAACCAAAGCCGAATTGACTCTTGTGACACATTCTTGAATGAAAACGGGTTGCACACCTCTATAAAACTTCTTGCATGCTCATGCGGGTCTTCGTGTTCTATCCCTCCATAGAGTCCCCTCATTTGGAGGATATGAAGAGTCATGCTAGTGACCTCAAATATTGCATTCCCATCAGCTTGTGGTATGCAAATTGCACCCATTTAACCTGAATGAGATAGGTTGTAAACACTATTAATATCATCAATACCGTCCTGATGACCTACTTGACTACCACTCACCTCTTCCTCACTCATTTTTACTTCTATGTAGTCCAACCAACACTACACAATGCAGTCTAAAGCCAATTCAACTACAACCAACAAATTTACAAATTAAATCTTCCATCAAAGAATTCTAAGTAACGCTACTCCCCGGTAGCGATGCCATTTTGATTAACGTTTCAAGGACACTTCATCCAATTCTAAATGTCAACGATCGTTAGTCAATATCTAACCCAACCTTTTGAGTTGGGGTCGATACAACATAGAGTGGATTTCTGTGAATTCAAATACGAAGGTATGATGATGAACATTACAACTGAGTAGCACACACTTTAGAGTTTAATAATCAAATTTTTAGGATGTCGTTACCAACACACTTCAAAGTACTAACAAGAAACAATCAAATAACTAGCAAACACTTGGGGGATTGACTACCCAAATGCCGAATTCATCTTAATAGGTTTACATCATTACCGATTATTCTAATTCATTGTGGGTAGAATGGACTATAAGTAAAACACTTTTCTCTCTAATAATTGCCTTATTTCCATTGAGTTCTATCGAACCTCAACACTATCTTTAAGCTAACTAGCCCACGTTCTCATCAAATTCACTCTTTTGAGTTGGATAAAAAGGTTGGGTCTTGGGTTTCACTTTCTCAAGCTGAAACCATCAAGACCCACTACTAAGGATGCCAAAATACTACGTTGGTTCTGTAGTTTTCTCTCGAGCAAGTATAAAACTCTTAAAATTATCACACCAAAGATGCAATAATGATGTTAAACCACCATAATAATTTAGACCCACTTCAGATTAACACCACAAATCACTAATTGATAACACCCATTTAGTAGAAGACAACAATTGGTCACATTGTTAAACCCCCAAGGTTAGGGTTTTAGCCAATCATGATGAAAAGATAAAATGCTTTCCATAGCTGGGTAAATGAAATTTGGAAGTTAAAATTAACTAAAATCTTCTCTATTACAAAATCTCAATGAAAAACCTTGCTAAAATTACTTGAAATCCACAATGGTAGTGTTTTCTCCCTCAATCTTTTGTTACTCCCATTTCTGAATACCTTCTCTCTCTTGAAAAAATCAATTTATGCAAGTCTGATGTTTGGCTGTTTGGCACCAATCGACGAGGTAAGTTGGAATTTGTCGACCATTCGGTGACTCGCCAATTTTCCTTCATCTCGCCTTCAGTTTTCACCTCTTCTTAATCCAGCCACTATAATTATTGGCGAGTCAGATCGGGATCGCCGAGTGATTCCGCAATGCACCCTTTTTCCTTTCCACTCGCCCATCGGCACTTATATGGATCTCAATCAGTAGTTTTGGCGACCTGGTAATCCATCGTCGAAGCGATTGACAACACACTGAGTGGAACTGCTGCTCGCCGAAGCTACCCCTAATTCAGCCTCATCATTCTGTAACTTTAGGCTGTAGGGTGGCAAATTTGCGAGTTATCGAGTGACATCGACGATCATCAGGCTTGTCTTTCCCTTCTCTTTTTCGCTCGTGTTGTCTATATTGCCCATTTCTGTCCTAGCTTTGTTCCTCAATCCATGTATCTGAATATCAATAGTTTTACTTCAGTTGTTGGCACAAAAGAAACATTTGAGGACACTAAATCTATATAAATAAAGCCCTAAATGAGTCCAAATCTCGAACTCATCAGAGGGGAATTCTATCTACCACGTAACTAGCACGATGTTACAACTCTTTCAAATAAAAGGATTATATGGAGGGCTAGCTCATGAGGATCCCCATAAACATATTCAAAGTTTTGTAGACGTATGTGGTTCGTTCTCATTCAATAACATATCTCAAGAATCAGTCTGTCTCTGGTTGTTCCCTTTTTCTTTAATGGGAGAAGCTACCAAGTGGTTAGCTGATCTACCGAGGAATTCCATTACTACTTGGGATCAACTTACCGTAGCATTCTTTGTAAGGTTCTTTCCTCCATCAAGGATGATGATGTTAAGAGATCATATTCAGGGCTTTAAGCCTTTGGAGGATGAATCAATCCATAAGACATGGCTGAGATTTCAGAAGTTGTCCCACTCACAGGATGTCAAACAACGTGTTGTTACAACATTTCTATAAGAGTATTGACTCGGTGAACAAAAGGTGTTGCTGATCAACTTATTCTAGGGGGTATAATGCAACAGCCTTTCAAAATTGCATCTAATCTCCTCGATGGGATGACCAAAATTAACAGAGCATGGTACACTCGAGAGGCCCAGCTGTCTCCTCTAACTTTTAGAATGACAAATGAGCAGATCGAGAAGGATCCAGAGTGAGACAAAAATAGGGCCAAAATGATTACCCAGTTGGATATCTTGTCAAAATATGTAATGGGTAGTGGGTTGAAGAGTGTAAATATTTTTGTTGTTGGTAGAGCAAACCCCGAGGAGCCACACTTTGAGGCTATATATAATGAGGAAGTGAATTTTCTTGCAAATCAAGGAGGAGGTTTCCGCCTAAGTTATCCAAGGTCGGGCAGGAATCCAAGTTGGAATATAGAAAGGGATGATGGCTGGAGAGACCGTGACAGAGAATGGCACGACCCTAGTGCTAATTAGAAGGAAAGGGAGGGTGAAAAGAAAAGATACGTCCCACAGCTAACTCGAAAAAGTTATGTACAGAAGACATGCTTGTACGCATTCTCAATAAGGTAGAAGTTTCGAAAAAAGGTTTAAAAGAAATTAAAGAGGACGTCTCCACACTTAATCAGATGGTCACCTCTCACTCAGTGTCCATCAAACAATTGGAAACGCAAGTGGGTCAAATTTCATATCATTTGAACCCAAGGCCAAAATGAAGTTTACCAAGTAAGACCTTGGCTACCCCAAAAATGAACCTTGAAAGCATACCCATGTCGTGACACAATGTTGAATAAGGCGCTTCTTGGGAGGCAACCCAAGTTTTAAAGTTTTTATTACCGTTGTTTGAATAACGGGTGTTGAAAAGTTGAAATGATTATAAAATGGCAACTAGGCGAGCCAAAATCCTAGTTGGTGACTCGCCCAACAGGTCAACGAGCCCGACTTGGATCACCTTTTGAACCACTTAGCTTGCTAAAGGTCTTGTAAACTCGGCGGGCTAAAGTACCACTCGGCGCATCACCGAGTGGGTCAACGACCAAGACTTATGTGGTCGACTGGTGCGTGAACTAAAGATTTTTAAAAGGCCAAACAATTTAAAATTCAAAAATCCTTTCACTTTCATACATTTTAGCTTTCGTACTATCACAATCGATCATATTTTTTTCTCGTACTGCCAATTATAATTTTTGTTTGGGATCTTTAGCTCGAGGTGGACGTTTGGATTACATTTCTACTTAGCTTTTCATATTTTCGGCAATCATAGGTTGGTTTTCTGAACCCTGCTCTATAATTGGTTGAAATCAAATGCAATTATCATTTTGTGGTTTTTATCTGTGCATAATCTAGTTTTGTTTATCGTATGGTAGTTTCATTGACCGTAGTTAGTTGGAATCGTAATTATTTGGCCTTAAATGGTAATTTCCCGTGTTGTTGATGGTTAAAATTGGTTGTCTGCATTGAAAATGTTGTGGGCCTAGCAGGGTGAAGTCTGAGTAACCCCAAATTGTGCTAATTATTGAATTTTCCCAATGATGGAGTCATTGACGTCATTCTTAAGGGCAAAAGACGTCAATTGACAAATTTTTCCAAAATCGGGGGAACTGTGAGTACCCCGTGGGCTTTGGTCTAATGGGTCTTTACTGAGTTGCATATTGTGAGTGTTTAATTTTGTTTTCGTGGATTGCAGGCTTGATTTTGAAGTACGGGGTACAAATATGGCACGTTGGGCTATTCGGTGAGCTGGGTCAAGCTTGCCGAGTGGTTCGGCGGTTTGCCAAATGTCCACTAGATCACCCTTTAATTCTTTAAATTTTGAGTTTGAATTCGGTAACTTTCGGCAATATGGCTGTGCTCTCTGAGTTCACTTGGAATCTCACTGGAAGTCCCTTCTGATCGGCCTTTTACGCCCATATCCTTAAATATACTTTGTAATTTCGGCGAGCAACTTCAGGTTCGCCAAATGGTTCTGGCGATCTACCAAATGGCCCTGGGCATCACCGACCACTGCTTATTTTAGAAATTTTTTGTTTTGGATTTTTCGGTGAGCTACTTCTTTTTTGCCGAATGGCCCTGGACATCGCCAACCTATGCTTATTTTAGAACCTTTTTGTTCTGAAACTTTCAGCGAACCCGTGTTGGCTCAGCAAAGGTGTTTGGCGACTTGCCAATTGGTTTGGCGACTCACCGATTGGTTTCGGCGAGTCTTCTTGCAACTTTAACAATGACTTTTTCCCAATTAAATCTAACATTTTCAACATTGTTTTGCATGTATGGATAGACCCAAAGTTGCAAGTAGGAATCAGCCGCCCTGGAAGAGGGCTCGAGAAATAGTTATAGATAAGGAAACTGCTGCTTCCCAGGTTCTAACTATGAAATTTCCTCTAAGAGGGGGAAAGGAAAAGGGAAAGGGAAAGGGCCTAGTTCAATCGACACCAGCGGAGGGGAGTTCCTATAGTGAGGGATTGTATTCCACGTACCTCACTCCCTTTGACAATGAGGGTGGTTCTGAAGATAGTTCTCCTGCCTCTATCTCCGAGCCGGAAGATGATTAGTCATTAGAGACTAGTTGAGAGGATCAATGCTCCAAGTCTTTGAATGATCCGTCTAGGATCCTTGTGCCTGTAATGCCTACTCCTCCAACCCCAGTTGTAGCTCCAACTCAGACAGTGGTCTAAGCACCTCCAATTCGGGGTCCTCCTCACCGGTCACCCAACAAATTAAGGGTTGAGGGTTCGAGGAACATATTAGAAGAAAAGAGGTTGTCTACCGATGGTATGGTGGATCGATATCCGAAAGTTTGGAACACTTTGAAGTTCCACAAATTTGAGGTGTTTACAAAACCCTGGAGCCCTTACATTCCTATTTGAGTACAGGAGTTCTATTCGATATACGGAGAGTTGGTGCCGAAGGGGAAAAAGAAGGAAAGTTCCTTCATGCCGGTTGACTTTGTGATAGTTTGAGGCCGAAAGGTGAAGTGCAACAGTTCGGATATAAATGTTGTACTTGGGTGTTCCCAGGACTTCATGCACGACTACCCGAATTTAGTTAAGAAGAAGACCCTAGACAATCTGAAGGGTTGGTTGGCACCCCTACTTGTCATTCTACTCAAAGGTGGATTGAGAAAGGTGCACAAATCGAGAAGAAGGACCTGAATGTAGTTGTTTGGTACTGGTTCAAGTTTATTAGTAGCACTGTCGTGCCTTCCAAGAATGAGTCCACCTCCGCCATCGGAAGGCTACTTGTCTTGGGTCTATTATAGAGCGACAATGGTTGAACTTAGGGCTGCTCATTGAGCAAGAGATGACCATGATGTCCAAGAGGAGCCAAACATCTTTGCCTTTCCCTACCTTGATCATTGAGCTGTGTCGACGAGCCCGTGTTCTAAGGGATGAGACGACAAATATGGAGGTAGCACCCACCTCTTCTACTAACATCCAACGCATTGAGGCTTAGTACTTGAGAGATGAGGCCAATAGGAGGAGGGTTGTACTGGCGAATACGTCCCTAGTTGTTGATGTTGATATGCTGTCGACTGAGACAATCATGCCCCCTCAGGATGGTGGGCCTTCAGATACCTCTAGTCGCTCTAGTTTTTATACTTCTAGTTCTTCTACTGCATCCACTCCTAATACTTCTGTTGCTGCTATTGCTCCCAATCCCCTATCACCCAGGGCATGCTATACAAGATTTGGTATCTGTCCCAATCTACTAATTTGCGGGCCTCCTGGGTAGAGTCCGTTGTGCTTAGGCTGATAGAGCGGGCAATTGTTGCCGTATTAGCCTCGATCCGGACTGAGATGAGGGAGCATAGAGAGCTGATTGAGGGCCACAAGTTGGCATTGGATGACCTTATGGTGAGGGTGGAGGAATGTGAGCAGAGACACAATGATGCCGATGTTGTGACGGACTTGAAGAACAATATTTTTTTGGCTGCACAGAGATGTGGACGAGCTTAAGTCCACTGCTTTGTCGATGTTTTTTTGGATAGTGGAGATTCCTGAGATGTCGAGCACTAATATTCTAGGTAGTTCTAAAGCTCCTCCGGATACTACCAGAGATGATATTAGATCTGATGATGTAGATGCCGAGTTTGAGACAGAGATAGATGAAGAGTAGCTGGGTGTTAGAGATGAGGTTGTGTATGATGATTTGTTGAACTTTGAGGAGGCCATAATGGAGACAGCTAGGCAGGAATCGCTTAGAGATACGTCTATGGTGGGCTCTAGTGGAGCCAAGGATCCAGTGGAGCCAGGCACTTATGCCCAGACAGAGAGAGTTATTGATAGATAGACTTCACCCCAGGCATATCCTGAAAGGATGACTATTTTGCCTCACTTTCTGTTATCTTTTAGACTTTATTTTAGCTTCTTTACATTTGAGGACAAGTGCTTTTTTTGTTTGGTGGGGTGAGGTATTTCCATACCTACCTTTGTTGGTCAGTTTTTGTGAATACTGGTTTATTGTTGATTTTGGTTTTGTGTATGTTGGATCTTATTTAGTGTTTATATATATATATCTTGGTTGTTGATCCATCTTGGCCCATTGTTCTTATTGTGCAAATAGTTTTGAACCGATTTAAAAAAATTTGCCACCTCTTTTGTGTTTGACAGTGGCAGTTCTCTTGATTTTTTTAGTGTTGTTTGTGGTCAATACCAATGACTAAATAGTGCTCTCAATTGTACGATATGAATGAGCGGCTATAGTGAGACAAATTGAGTTACATAGGTCATATGTAAACTCTTAGCATCTCGTTGTGAGTCGTTTGTCGATTAAGTCTCCTGTGATGAATATTGCACGCTAGCTAGAAAGTGTAAAGTGATGTTTGATAATTGTGTTGAATGCCTTGTGTGGTGAGGTTGTCTTGAATATGGTGCTTGATGACACCTAGAATTTTCCTCGTTAGATTGATTGAATGAAACAAGCATTTGAAATGATCTTAGGCAAAAGTTTTGAAAAGTGAAACAAATTGATAACATACCTCTTTGTGGCCACCTTGTGGGAAGTGTGAACCTTGCTTGGCACTTTTTGAGCCTATCCATTTATTTGGAAGAAACTTTTACCTCTTTGTCCCATCACCTATAACCTTCATGAAGTATTGGTTTGTTGAATAGTCAACTTGGGCTAAAAGCCTAACTTGGAGGTGTGGTGAAAAAGAAGGAAAGTCAAGAATTGTGAAAAATTCCCCTTTGAAGAATAGTTTGAAAAAGATGGAATCCCTCCATACAAAAAAATAAAAAAAAAAAAAGAAAAGAAATGGTGAGAAGACTGAAAAATAGAAAAACTTGTGAAATAGAGTTTGTACGATAAGCAAAAGAAATGGGGTATCTGATGAGACATGTTTAGTTGAATAATGGGGTGGATTGTGAACACGTTTGAATGAGAAAGAGAAGGAGAAAAAGTGATTTTTAGGCCATACTTCATGAAGGTAGAAGCCACTGAACCAAAATGACCATACATTTATACTCAGCCCTGTTACTAGCCTCGAAAAGGCCTTTGTCATCCTGAGTGAGCTGAAACGAATGTTGATTGGAAATGAGGGCAAACCTATTGGTGGAATCATTCATGTGTTCATCTTTGTGCATGGGAGTTGTATGTGATTCCGGTATCTTAAATTGCTGGGAATTTTGTGTGAGCATGGAATCATCCTTATTGTGAGGGCATTTGAATGCTTTTGTTGAGCTTGAACTTGCATTTGAAGCAAGCATTGTGAGCTTGAGTACACTTGATAATGGTGAGTGACAATTTGAAACTTAGAGTGCACAATTGATTATATGTGTAGTTTAAACCTCTTGTGCACATTTGTGTTGAATCTTGAGTAGCACCATTTGTAAACATCTGTGTTGAACTAATTGATCTTGAGATTTACTTGAGGACTTGCAAAAGTTTAAGTTGGGGGTGTTGATGAGTCTAAGATTTTGACTCATTTAGGGCTTTGTTTTCATTGTTTAAGTGTCCTCAATACGTAATTTATGCTCTAAACTGATGTTAAAGTTTTGATTTGCAGCAATGAAGGCGAAGGAGCAAGGCAAGGGTATTACCATGCAAAAAGGAATGAAAAAGCTGAAGAAGTTGAAGGAAGGCAATCTTGGTGATCGCCAAAACTACTCAATGAGCAGCCGAGTTTCTCTTTACCTCGCCTAAAGTTTTAGCATGCCAGCCCTGAGGAAGAACCTACTTGGCGAAGGAAATGGGTAGTCAGCGGATCGCCGAACTACTTGGTGATATCGACCTCAATCACATAAAGTCAAAGAACCCCGAGGATTAAGAGCCAAGGCAAACCTGCGGATGAATAGATCAATTGGCGCGTCGCCAACTTCATCGGCGGTCCTCGACTTACCTCGCCTAATTGCCTCGCATGACAAAATTTGAGAAACTATAAATTAAATTTCAAAAGAAAGAAAGGAGCTCCGCACTTTTTGGAAAGAATCTAAATTCAGTTCTCCTGAATTTTCCATTCTAGACTTTACAGCTTTTGAGACTTGATTTTGAGGAATTGCAATTGGGTTTTTGAATTAATTCGATTTGAAGCATTGTCGAGACTTGGAAACCATTACCCAGCTCATGACTAACATAGTTGGTAGTTATTTCTTCATTTTTATGTTGTGTAGCTAAAACCCCAATTCTTGGGGGTGTGATCATGTGATTATTGACATAATTAGCTTATGGGTATTGTTGTTTACTTATTTAAATGCTTGATTGAAGTGGGTATCATCGATAGTTGTGTATTAATCATGAATTGAAGTAGCAAATGCAATTCTAACTTAGTGTTCCAGACTTGCTTGAAAAAGAGGTTTTCGATTAATGATTGTAGTTATTAGGTTGATGTAGGTTCATCTCGAGAGAGTGAATCCTAAACTTGATTCTACCTATCTAGCTCGAGAGAGTAGGTAAATTAAGGTGTTGGGTTGTTTATATTGTTAAGCTTGTCTAGGTTCGACAGAACTTGCCTGAGTCGTAATAGTTATTCGAGAGAAAGCTAATGCATCTATAGTCTAGCCTACCTACTGAGATTTAGCAAGTGTTAGTAAATTTCAATTATCCATATAGCGAAATTTGCCTATAATCGATCACATCCCCGAGAATTTCTCTCTACTTGTTAAATCCTCTATTTTGATAATTATCTTAGTTGTTAATTGACAAACCAATTCCCCCATCTGACATTCGTTGTCAACCCCTTCGATCTATCTAAATGTTTTCGATAATTTCTATTCCGATAACTGATTAGACCACTTTCATAACTTCAAAACTGAATTCGAACTTGTACCGCTCCCTGTGGATTCGACCCCTACTCTTGATTGGGTTTTATACTTGATTACGATCGCCAACACCTAGTATTGGATGAGGTGTAGTTGAGCGTTTATCAATGTCCCATCAGAGTTTGGCTCGTCATAAGAAATTTCCAACCTAAAATTCAACAGCAAAAACATTACCATTATAACAACCCATTTTGTTGTGTTGAGTATTACCATCGTTTTTTCCTAATCTAGACTTCATACAGGTTTATTTAAGTGTTTTAGGACTATAGGGGATATGTAGCACGAATCTTGATGGACTAATTAAGGCGCAATTTAGAACAAAAAATCAAAACAAGAAAGTTGAACACTTAACAGTTGACCAAAGTCAACATTTGAGGTTAGTGAACTCGAAATCAAGGTGTGAAAGATAGGTCCATCTATATGGTGTTTTTAGACTTAGTTGGATAGATTGGATGGTCCCAAGGGTCTTTAAAGTCATTTGGACATCTAAGTTGAAAATTAGTGATTTTGATGATTATGAATTGACCACGATCAAATATAGAGAAAATTCCATAAATAGTCCCTTAACTATAACAATAGGTTTATAATGGTCCCTCAACTATACTTTTATTTGTTCAGTCCTTTAACTATTCAAAAACTTATGAGCTTTGGTCCCTTAATTATATACTTATTTATTCTTGTCCTTTAAGTATTCAAAGACTTATAAGCTTTGGTCCGTTAACTATACACTTACGGTTTTAGTCTGTTAAGTGTTCAAAAAATTATTAGGTTTGGTTTTTGTCCATTTTTTATACAGTTAGTATAGATTTATATTAGGGTTTGTTTGGAAAGCCACTTGGTAATTGAAATTGGTGTAATTACTAGGGTAGTAATTACCAGCCTAGTAATTACACTGTCTAGTAATTACATTGACCTGTTTGGTTGCCACAGTGTAATTACACAGTAATTACACATGTCCTGTTTGGATGCCACAATGTAATTACACGTGTTCTGTTTGGATGCACAATTGCAATCATAAAATTATAATAAATTTTAAAAATAAAAATTAATTATTTAAAATTTATACTAGACAAATAAGAAACTTTATAAATGACATTAAATTAAATATTTAAGATATATATTCTTTTTTGAAAATATATTAATTAATAAACATATTTTCTGTAACTAATATTATTAAACAATAATTGATTTGTATGTTTTCAAATTAATATATTTCAATTGAATTGATCGTAACAACTAAAAGTATGAAGTTTCTACGAACATCGTGAAATGTATGTTTGATAAAAAGAATAATATATAAATAAAATGTCATAAATTATTAAATGTTTGACAAAAATATAATCTATCAAGTCTAATTAAAAAATGACGTGCAATGCGAATTTAATATTACTAAAACAAATGAAATTGAAAATATAACATATGTTATAAATTCAAAACAAAAAACTTAACATAATACTCTTATACCAAATTTCAACATAGCAATAAATATGATTTATTTTTATTTTTTCTTAATAAAGAAAATGTAAGTCTATAACCTTACTTAACAATAAATTATATTTTAATTTAAAATTAGAATACTAATAAAATTATTCTAATGAGAAAATAAGCATGGCATAAAGAAATAGATAATACGAGAAAATTACATAGAATCACGTAAAGTAAGGTTGAGAACAAGAAGAAAATGAAATATAATAATAAAAAATAAAAAATAAAAAATAAGCTTTTACAAATTTTTAGAATAATAAAAATAATAAAAGAACTTAAAATAATAGAAGTAAAAAATTAAAACAAAAAAGTAGAAATAGAAATAAAAAAAATTAAAAAGTAATTAGGTGGTAATTACACCATGTAATTACCAGCAATTCACAGCCTCTGCCTGTGAATGGTAGAGTGTAATTACGCCCTGCCAATTACCTGTTGACCAAGTAATTACCTGTCCTTCCAAACATGACAAGATAGTGTAATTACACCAAATCCAATTATCAGGGTGTCCTTCCAAACAGGCCCTTAATGGAACTCTTTGGGAGATTAAATCTTTAACCATTTTAAAGTTGTTTCTCGATCCCCGCTATTTTTATTCAAATTACTCTAAAAAGAACAATAAGATCAACAATTCAATATAAAACTAATGCGGAAAGAAGATGTAAATCTTAATTTTATTCAATGGAGGATAAAATAAAGCATATACTTATTGCTAATGACTTAAATATGTTGTGTTCCATTCTTTATCGGTTAACGGTTCATAATCAACGCGATTTTTTTAATTCTATTTTTCATTTTAAAAAAAAGAGATTTGATCTATAACACCTCAGATTTTGGAAAAGAAAGAAAATATTTTTTTAACTACAATCTGGTTCTGCGGGTCCCACCTAGATAACAACCATAGGAAGAGAGAAAATAATTTTCTAAAAATCAAGTCTAGAACCCTTTTTAAGATTCACCAAGATGGTCCGTTATCGAATGTACGGGTTGTAGATAGGTCTCGTAGGTGAGTCCCTGCCTTAGTGAAATTTGGAGGGTAGAAAGTCCTATAGACTAACCGTATAGAATTTCGATAGTTATTTTTAGGGGCTTTTTGGTCTTTTCCTAAGAGTTTTAAGCCTATACTATGTCGGTTTTGCCTCTATCCACAGAACAATATTGTAACGACCCGTAAAATAAATAAGTGAAACTAGAGCCTAACTAGTGTGTCTTGGAGTTTGGTATGAGGTTTAAGGGTGTATAATGTTGTCTCAAGCTATGGTTGACGGGTTTAGGGGTTTAGGTTTAAACGCATAGGTACGACTCCCCAAGGACAACCCTAAGGGTCCTTGAGGAGGACCCTAAGCCTAACCCCCAAGACCTCTTGAAATCAAAAGGGTTGCCCAAGATTTGGTGAACCACAGAAGGGGACCACACCCCGTGGATGGCCTCCGTGCGTCAAGTCCCCAAAGTCCAAGCCACAACCCCAAACCACGCATGAGTAGGATGGTCCGTTAACCAGACCACGGTCCGTGGTTTGCTCCTACAAAAGCCGCAATGGTTCGGCCAAGTTGGGAGTGAATTGGTAAATTCACCCTTAGTCTTGTTTGGTTGAGAGACAGTTTTAATTAGTTATTTATGGTATCCATGCATTGTACGAGTAGGCTTTGAGAGGGTCATAGTGAGTTCTCTAAGTCCTAATGACTGATTTATGAATGTGTCCTATTGAAGTTAATGAAATAGGTTGACTTATATGCTTAAATGTAAAGATGCATGCTATACTTGGATTGTATTATGAGTTACTTCCTTGTCGTGACTTAATGAATATGAATATTCCTTGTCTATGGTGGTTTCAAAGGATTACTTAGTGTGAGTAGTAGTATGGGATGCTACTCATGCATTGCACAAGTATGACTTAGAGTTGTCTTAGGTGATGGTCCTTATGTGTTGATATGGCATATGTAATGTTTGTATCTCTTATGTATGATTATTGTGTCTCTTATGTATAAGTGTTGTGTAAGGATGGAAAGGTTGAATGTTAAGTTGACTTTTGTTGAACTTAAGGTGGTACTTTGGTGTGGATAGTGATATGGGACGCTATCCATACATTGCACAAAGTATAGCTTGCGGGTTACTTGAGGTGAAGGCTTAATGTGAAGGTAATGGTTTATATGATGATTATGTTCTAATATGGTTTAAATGACATGTATGTTGGTCGTGGTTGAATATTATGGCTCTTATGTTTATGTTCATGAAGGTTTTATCAAAATAAAATATATCATGACTTTCAAACAAAATGTCCGTTTTCAGCATGTTTTTGCATGACTATCATACTTAGTACATAATTGTCCTAACCCATTCTTCTTCATGTTTTACTAGAAGTGTAGGTTCCGGTAATTGAGTGGTTTTCTCTAGTGAAGCTTCCATTCGAGTTCCCCAAGACTAAGTGGTATGTCCTCATAGATCGAGGACAAGTAGTTGGTGTTTCCTTTCTTTTCATGTAATAGACTATTGTTAAGCTTTGTCGATTGTAAAGGGCCGTGGCACTATTTTGTTTCAAGTATGTTGTTTAGATGGCCATGTGAGACACTAGACTTCCGCTTGCTTTTAATGTTTTCGATTGTTGGATTTATAAAAGAAAAGTTTTAAATTCCGCACTATTTCTAAGTATCTTATGTTATGAATGCTATGAGGCTTGTATAAGACCCATTTGGGGTCGAGTACACCGTGTCGTTTCCAGGGTTCACATTTGGGTCGTGACAAACATAAAGACTTTTAAGTCCTACATCTACCTACTTTAAATCCATTCTCCTAATTCCCAAATACCCTTCAAGTTCTTTCTCAAAATATTCTCTAAGGCTAAGGAAGATAAAGTTAGGGTTTCAATCACCGAGATCTCAAACGCACTCTAGCAATTGAGCTATGAACTCCAAAGTATGTAAGTCTTCACCAATGTAGTCCTTCCTCTATAGGGTTCTCAAAATCTTCAATTTTACAAGTTAAAATTCTCAATTAAATGTGAGGATTTTATTCAATAATTATGAGTTATTTTAAATTATGATTCAATCGATTGTTTTCAATCTTTTTATGTATGAATTGAAGTAATTACATGTTTTTTAGTTGAATTCGTATGAACTCATGCATGATCCATTATTGTTGAATTTGAACACATGATGAAGCTTATGAACTATGATTTATTGAAATTATGCACATTTTATGAAAGTAATGATTATGACTCATGCAAGCTTATAGATGAAGGTATCAATATGTTTCATGAAGTTTGGCCACATGACTTGAATGACATCTATATTATCCATCAATGCTTTTGGGCTATTTTCCTAAATTTTGTCTTGATTAGTATGGTATCCGAATATTCCATTTATGATTTTAGATTACACTTTGAAAACTATTTCCATTAGTAGTATGACATTTTTAGTATGAGCTTAATGACTATGAGTATTATAAATATAATATTTAAAGATAATGGATGGTGAAAGGATTTCTCATGCATGGTCTAAGGAGCTACTCTATAATGTTTCTAGCTTGGATTGGTTTCTTAATCGTACCTTTCCATGGATGATAAAAAAGAATATGATTAAAGACTATTATGTGGGATGTTTTACTTAGCACCGAGTGGACTAGTAACAATTGCCCATGTCCCATAAACTATGCGATACTATAGAATGTTTTCTAAGATAGACATTATCTAGTGGATCCACTTACGCTAGAAGTTCATGGTTCTTAACTTAGCAAGTAGGATACTCTCTTTTCGGTGTAGGTGCAATACATTAGACTACATGTTATAGTCACATTATTTATGTCAGTTAATGGTAAATTTCCCACAATAATGATCTGAGTTACATTCAAGGTATTTCATAAAGGGTTTCAAATATATTAATCTTGCATTGTATAGATCATGATTATAATTTATGTTTTCTAACCTTTTTGTCTTATGATTTACTTTGCCATTGCATGTCATGTAAAGTCTTTTTTAGCATGAATCAAATGTGGGATCCTTTAGCGGAATCAGTTCGTTGAGGATGCTACTTGAGAGGCCGAGATCGATGTGAAGTCCTATTTTCCACATCTATTTCGCTCCGACCCCACTCTAGCTTGAGGTATTTCGTCCTCATTGTCCATCCTTATGTCTTAGTCATTCTCATATTTCCTTATGCATTCATGCGCATGAAAACTTGATTTTTGAGAAAATGTGTTAGCTTGATTGTTTCTCCATGTTTATGTGCATTTGAGTATGAGTTGCATATAAGCCTTATGAAATGATGCTTTCAGTATGCTTTAGCTTGGAGTTGAGTTTCCTCCTCGGATATGTGCATTTATGTGATTGCATTAAAGTCGGGCTATTAGATCTATTATCTACCCTCCTTATGATGTCTTGAATCCTATTCGAGGATGAATATTCCTAAGAAGGAGATATTGTAACACCTCGAATTTTGAAATATGGAAATGTGCAAAACCTGCATGGCTGATGTTTGTGTTTATGGTCTCAACCTACGGTCCGTAGGGCTATTACTGTAACATTCCAGAAATTAATAGACTAAACTAGTAGGCTAAGCTAGAGCTTGAAGTTAGGGTCAGAGCCTTGAAAGTACCTGCCCGTACCTTAAAATTCATGTTTTCGTGTTAGAACGTCAAGGCCTAAACCTAAAGGACCAGCCATAGGTCCTTGAGGAAAAGACCTAGAAGGGCTGCCAGGCAGTGACCCGCGGAGGGCACCCACGCCTCGTGGGTCAACCTACGCTCCATGGATTGGCATTCGTAGGTCCACCCCTAAGAAAACAGGTCATTGACCACAACCCACGCTTCACCAGCATGGGCCGTGGGTCTATACACGGTCCATGTGTGAGGGGGCCGTAGGTCATACCTAGAAACCATTTTTGTGAATTAGTTAAGGGTGTTTTGGGGTTTTCCTTTTTCATTAATTATTAAGTGACGTCATTTTTTATTATTTCGACCAACTATATAATGTTTTAAAGCCCCTAAATCTATTCATCCTCATCATAATTCCCAAATTCACAAATCAAAATCAACTTCCCCCAAAATCTTCTCTCTAGAACTCCAAGGAAGAAGAAGAGAATCATGCTAGGGTTTGAAGAAGAGGGGTTTTTCACAAAAATTCATGGAATTCTCCATCAATGTATGGTAGTTCTTCATCCATGGGTAGCCTTCACCCATGGAGCCCTTTCCAAAACTCCAACTTCAAAGTTAGTTATCCCAAAAACCTAGGGTTTGACTTCAATCTCAAGGATTCCTTTCAAATTAATTTTAATTGATTGGATTATGTTTTATTATGGATTAGTTGATGATTTTATATGATTTTAAGTTGAATTCCTCAAGAATCCATGAATTCCCCTATTTTCCCAAATTGGATCTAAAAGTGTGGGTGAATTGTAGAATGAGGAATATTATGAAATCATGCTTATAGTAATAATAGTAATTGAATCATGTTATCATCCATGTCTAATGTAGTAACTCTAGATATGTTGGTTGAATGTGATCTATGGTCCTTGTAGGGAAAAGCATTAGAATTATGTATTTTTATGAGGCTTATGTATATGCATCTAGATTACTTTAAGAGTGAAGTGAATATGATTATGATCTAATTGTTTTGTTGGTTGGGTGATTACCCTCATGTACAGACTTATGTATGAATATGATATGATGTGAAAGGTTTGTCAAATGTCGTGATTCTAAGGTTGGAAGACTAGTCTCACCTATTGAATCTAGGTATAGTATGAATTATATTGGAGTGAGTGTAAAAACATTGCTCCATTAATATGAACTTAAGTCAAGACTTAATAGATAACCTATTGGGAATTACTGCTTAGCACCAAGTGGATATGAATATGAGATGAAATTTTATACGATAGTTGGGTCCAGCTTCCCTCAAAAGCTTATACACTAGTTGAGTCCGACTTTCCAAATAGGTTCCTTTTACACTAGTTGAGTCCGGGTTCCCAAAGTAGGTATCTCATGAGATGGAAACCTTCTACCTTAGTTGAGTCTGGGTTTCTAGAAGCAATCTCCTTATCCCATAAACTATGTGCCTACATAGGTCTTTATCTAGTGGATCAACCTAAGCTAAGAGTTTGGTTCTACCTTAGGCAAGTAGGACAACCCCTTTTCGGTGTGGGGTAGACACCGGATTCCATGATTAAGCTCACATGGTCTATGTCGGTTAACGATAATACCATTATGATAATTTGATTTATGAACTATAGTTACTCAATAAGCTTTCCTTAGTGTGGGTAGGATTATGGGATCTTATTCATGCATTGTAGAAGAATACTTTGAGGGTATTTATGGTATGTTTCCAATGTGATTTGATGACCTATATGTTGAATATGCTTATGACTTATTCTTTTGCACTAATCCTCATGGTGATTCTTAAACTTGGTAAAATGCATGCTTTTCAACTAAAATGTCCCTTTTTGCATGTTTCAAGGTTTTTATACATGGCTACCATACTTAGTGTATCTTTGTACTAACCCATGTTTTCTACATTTTCTATAAGTATATGGTCCGGTGTTTGAGGTGATCTTCCTCCTTGATCAAAGCTTGGATCGTCTATTCTTCTTGCTTTTGGTGAGTCCTCATGCTTCGAGGACGAATGTTGACTTTCCAGTTTCTTTTTCTTGTACTTTCATTTGAGAACTATGTTGTAAGGGTTGTGACCCTATTTGATACTTCGATTGTAAGAGATGGGCAATTGAGACAAGTCTAGACTTCCACTTTGATTTTATGAAACTTTTGGATCTAAATGTGTTTTTACTCTTTTTATTCTAATGCTTTATGTTATGATATGCTAAGTGTCTTACATGGTTCCTTTAGGGTTTCTATGTGCCTTGTTACGTCTAGGGGGTTCCCTTGGGTCATGAAAAACTTGGTAATAAGAGCAAAAGGTTTAGAATGATTCTAGGATGATGTCTCATAAGCCACGTCCAATAGAGTCTTGTTAATTAGTGTGAAGTGCGCCACAGTTTTGAATAACAGGCTATAAGATGTTAGGAAATTTCACTTCTTTCATTACTCTTAAGTCGTGCCTTAGAATTTAACTCTATAAAAGTCCCTCTCTTAATCCTTCTCTTGTGTTTTCAGGAAATGAATACACGAAGGGCTAATAATAGAACGGTGGATAAGGAGAATGTGAATCAAGGATTTTCTCAAGGTAATCAAGCTCCTCAAGTTAACCAAGTTTCGGTTGATCCCGTAATGGAGAATATGACCCATGCGGAGTTTAGGTCTACTGTCCAATTGTTGGCTCAAGTTGCGAAAACTAAAGCCAATAGAGAGGTGATTGCTCCTATGAACACTAATGTGAATTTTGTTTCTTCTAGATTGAGGGATTTTGCTAGGATGTACCCTCTCGTGTTTCTTGGATCCAAAGTGCGAGAGGATCCTCAAGAGTTTCTGGAAGAGGTTTATAAGATAATTGATGCCTTGGGGGTGACTTCGGTAGAGAAAGCGGAGCAATCTGCTTATCAATTGTAGAGTACAACTCAAGTATGGTATACTCAATAGATGAACAACAGGCTCGTAGGAGCGGGTCCAATAGAGTGGGAAGTGTACGAATTTCCGTTCCTTGATAGGTTCTTTCCCCAAGACTTGAGGGAAGCTAAGGTGGAAGAATTTTTTAACTTTCATCAAAGAGGTATGAGTGTTCAAGAATATTCTCTAAAGTTTACCCAATTGTCCAAGTATGCTCCGGCTTTGGTTGCTGTCTCAAGGGATATAATGAGTAGTTATTTGACGGGTTTGTCTAGATTTGTGAGAAAAGAATGTAGTTCGGCAATGCATCATGATAATAAGGATATCTCACGTCTCATGGTGTATGCTCAACAAATGGAGGAAGAGAAACTCCATGAAAAGAATAGGGAGGTGAAAAGAGCTAGAATCGGTGATAGGAATTTCTCCAATACTAGGTCCGATGGACAAGGTCAACTAAGGTTCAAGCAAAGGTTCTCCAACCAAGACTTTTCTAGTTCTCCCCCAAGGTCAACAATGATAGGTTGTCTAACCCTAAACCTCAAGGATGCAATAGTGGTGGTTCCTATATTGCTACGCCAAATTGTGCAAAGTGTGGTAGAAAACATGATGGCAAATGCTTAGTTGGCTCGAATGGGTGCTATGGTTGTGGGAAGAGTGGCCACAAAGAAGAGAGATTGTCCTATGCTCAAGGTTAAGGGGAGAGAAGATAAGAAAGCTTCTCTAAGAGGTTCAAAGTCCAATGCTTGAAAGCAAAACCTCTTTTATGCTCTTCAATCCCGAGGTGACCAAGAGAGCTCTCTGGTTGTGGTGATTGGTATGTTGCACGTCTCTTATATTGATGTATATTCTTTGTTAGATCCCGATGCCACTTTGTCCTTTGTGACACCTTTTGTGGCCATGAAGTTTGAAATACTCCCCAAAGTGTTAGTAAAGCTTTTTTCAATTTCTACCCTGTTTGGTGATTCGGTGATGGCTAAAAGAGTCTATAGAAGTTGTCCAATTTGTTGTCTCATAAAGTTACCTTGGTGGATTTGGTTGAGTTAGACATGTTAGACGTTGATATGATTTTGGGTATGGATTGGTTGCATGCATGTTCTGCCTCTATTGATTGTAGGACTCGGGTGGTTAGGTTCTAATTCCCAAATGAGCCTATTTTAGAGTGGAAGGGAGGAAATTCTATCCGTAGAGGTCAATTCGTATCTTGTTAGGGTGATGGATGTTGCGTCCGAAAATCCTTCCCTAGAGTCAGTTCCGGTAGTGAATCAGTTCCCGTAAGTTTTTCGTAATGATTTACCCGGTATTCCTCCTGAGAGAGAAATTAATTTTGCCATTGATCTATTACCGGATATGCAACCTATCTCCATTCCTTCTTATAGAATGACTCCGGTCGGGTTGATGCGTTCCTTGATAGGTTCTTTCCCCGAGACTTGAGGGAATCTAAGGTGGAGGAATTTTTTAACCTTCGTGAAGGAGGGTTGACTGTTCAAGAATTTTCTCTCAAGTTTACCCAATTGTCCAAGTATGTTTCGGCTTTGGTTGCGGTCTCAAAGGATATGATGAGTAGGTATTTGACAGGTTTGTCTAGATTTGTGAGAAAAGAATGTCATTCGGCAATGCTTCATGATAAAAAGGATATCTCATGTCTCGTGGTGTATGCTAAACAAATGGAGGAAGAGAAACTCCATGAAAAGAATAGGGAGGTGAAAAGAGCTAGAACCGATGATGGGAATTTCTCCAATGCTAGGTCTGATGGACATGGTCAACAAAGGATCAAGCAAAGGTTCTCCAAGAAAGGCTCTTCTTGTTCTCCCCCAAGGTCAACAATGATAGGGTGTCTAACCCTAAACCTCAAGTAGGCAGTAGTGGTGGTTCCTTTGTTGCTAGGCCAAATTGTGCAAAGTGTGGTAGAAAACATGATGGAAAATACTTAGTTGGCTCGGATGGGTGCTATGGTTATGGGAAGAGTGGCCACAAGATGAGAGATTGTCCTATGCTCAAGGTTAAGGGTAGAAAAGACAAGAAAGCTTCTATAAGAGGTTCAAAATCCAATGCTCAAAAGCAAAATCGCTTTTATGCTCTTCAATCCCGAGGTGACAAAGAGAGATCACTGGTTGTGGTGATTGTTATGTTGCAAGTCTCTTATATTGATGTATATTCTTTGTTAGATCTCGGTGCCACTTTGTCCTTTGTGACACCTTTTGTGGCCAAGAAGTTTGAAATACTCCCCGAAGTGTTAATAAAGCTTTTTTCAGTTTCTACCCTGTTTGGTGACTCGGTAATGGCTAAAAGAGTCTATAGAAGTTGTCCAATTTGTTGTCTCATAAAGTTACCTCGGTGGATTTGGTTGAGTTAGACATGTTAGACGTTGATGTGATTTTGGGTATGGATTGGTGGCATGCATGTTCTACCTCTATTGATTGTAGGACTCGGGTGGTTACGTTCTAATTACCAAATGAGCCTATTTTAGAGTGGAAAGGAGGAAATTCTATCCGTAGAGGTCAATTTGTTTCTTGCCGTAAAGTTAGGAAAATGATCTCCAAAGGGTGCATTTAACATCTTGTAACCTGACCTAATGTACAATTATCAAAAATTTCCCTAAGTCTAGACTATATTTCTCATGGGATCGATCCTAACCTCATATTGGTTCTTTATTTGACAACGACCGCTTATACTTATTTAGGAAAGTGTAATTTTGGCGTATCATGCTATCATGACCCAACTTTTGGGTCTTGACAACCTTTAATTTGTATTTCGATGGTTCCATTAATTCTAAAATGTCAAGTTTAGTAAATTACATATTTGGTTTGTGTGTACACGTTTCTGTACAAATCTTCAGAGTCCTTTTGAATACTTTTGAGTTGTCTATTCTTTGATGGTGTTCTATGCCTCACTTTTGTGAGGTTTAGGTTTGTTAGATCTCTATCGGTAGAGTGGGGTGTGTTCTCTAGTGCTTTTCAGGATTGTATCATCCTTGGATCGTTAGAAAAAAGAGTTATTTAAGAGTTGAGGAGCTGAGAGGGTTGCTTGTCGGTCACAGAGTATGAGGCCCATTTCTGTGAGTTATCCAAGCATGAGACGTGTATTATTTTGGATGAGGAAAAGAGAGTCCATTGATTCATGAGGGGACTAGCTTTCTCCATTAGATCTTACGTGTTCAAAGCAACTTGAGAGGGGGCTTCTATCCAGTCCATCATGAGCATAACCTAAGAGATGTTATTGATGGTTAGAGAGGAGTTTAGGTCCCCCAACAGAGCCCGTTCTTCCGTGCAGTTTTCTAGTGCCTCATCAGAAGGTAAAGGCTCCCATAGAGGTAGTAGCTCTTTCCATTGTCGTCGGCCCATGCATGAATTTATTCTAGTAGCCAAGATCGGTCGTATGGTTCAACTAAAGGTCGAGGTAGAGGTAAGTTCGGTAGAGGCAACAAAGCTTCTGGTGCTGTTATAGCTCAGCACAGTAGTAGTCAGGGTTCTACTAAGACTAGAGGTGGTCAAGAGGGACAGTGCTATATATTTCCAGGGAGTCTAGAGGCCAAGATTTCTGATCTTATGATTATAGGTATCGTCCCAATTTTCCATCGACATGTGTTTGTATTGTTTGATCCAGGGTCTACTTTCTCATATGTGTCTAGTAATTTTGTTGTTCAATTTAGTATGATGTGTGATAGCATAGCCGTACCTATTTTTATTTCTACACCGTTGGGTGAGTCCTTAGTGGTGAATTGAGTGTATTGATCCTGTCATATTTGTTTAGTTTGGTATGATACTTGGGTAGACTTCAATATTATTTTGGTTATGGGTTTTCTCTCTTCGTATCATGTTATTCTCAATTACTATGCTAAGACTATGACCTTAGTAATATTGAGTATCTCGAGAGTTGATTGGATGAGTGATAGTAGTTCTTACCCTAGCAAGGTTATCTCCTTTATTTGTGCTCATAGGATGGTTGATAGAGGGCATATGTCTTATTTGGCCTCTATCCGAGATACGAGAAAGTGTTCTTTCAGATAAAGACATTGATTTTTCCATTAACTTAGAGTCGGGAACTAAGGCCATTTCTATTTCTTCTTTTAGCATGACCCTAGCAGAGTTGAAGGATTAGTTGTAGGAATTACTGAGAAAGGGGTTCGTTCACCCCAATGTGTCTCCATTGGGTACCCCTGTCTTATTTGTGATTAAGAGGGATGGAACCATGAGGATGTGTATTGACTATATAAGCAGTTGAACAAAGTGTCAATGAAGAAACAAGTATCATCTTCCTTTTATTTATGACTTATTTGATTAGCTTTAGGGAGAATCTTTGTTTTTTAAGATTGATTTGAGGTCTGATTATCATCAGTTGAAGATTAGGACATCAGATATTTTCTAAGATTGATTTTAAAATTGATTAAAATTTGTGGGTTGCATTAAATTGTTGTTGGGTCTAGTCAAGTGAAGTCTGAGTAACCCCAATTGTTATAAATGACGTACTTTGCCCAATGATGGAGCATTTGACGTCATTCTTAAGGGCAAAAGTTATCAAATGGCCAATTTTGGCCAAATCGGGGGAAGTCTGAGTACCCTGGTGGCATGGGTCGTATGGGTCTGGGCCTAATTTATTAAGTGTGTTGCTTGATTTTGTTTTCGTGGGATGCGGGCTTGATTTTGGGATGAGGGGTCAAAAATTGGCACGTTGGGCATTTTGGCGAGCTTGGTTGAGCTCGCCGAACCACTTGGCGGTTCGCCAAAGTCCCCCTAGATCACCCCTAATTTTGTGTTTTTGTTGATTATGGTTCTGTAACTTTCGGTGGGGAAATCAGAGCTCGTCAAGTTCACTTGGCCAATCGCTAAAAGTCTCGCTTGATCGCCCTTTCTGCGCCCCTAACCCCTAAAACATACTGTAACTTTCTGCCTATCGCCAACCTGTCATTTTTCTAGAAAATTTTCAAGCCAATCCTTTCGGTGATCCCACTCTAGCTCGCCAAAGTGATTCGCGAGTCTTTCTACAACCTGTATTCTGCACTTTTTTTGAAATATTTCTAACTATTTTTGATATATTTTGTAGATATGGCAAGACCAAAAGTAGCAGACGGAGACTTGCCGCCCCGCAAGAGGGCAAAGGGAATCACTATCAATGAGGATGCAACTGCTTCCAAAGCAAAGGCACTTCAAACTTCCTACCATAGGTGGTAAGGGTAAATGCAAAGGAAAGGCACCTGCTCCTAAGTCACCGGAGGTCAGCTCCGACAATGAGGGAGTATATGTCACTCACCTTGCCACCTTTGAGAGTGAGGGATAGCACCAGGACCCTTAGGCTGCCATCTCTGAGACTGAGGATGAGCAGTTGCTATTAGCCCGAAGAGCTGAGTTGTACTCCAAGAGAATGCATGATCTGTCTAGGATCCGGGTACCACAGGCCACTACTCCTCCTTCTGTCCCAAACCAGGCTGTGGTCCCAACACCACCTGCACGGGGTCCTCCTCCCCGGTCTATGAACAGATTAAAGACTGAGAGGCTAAGGACCATCATTAAAGAAAAGAGGTTGTCTACAGATGGAGTAATAGACAGTTATCCAGAGATCTAGCGCACCTTGAGGTCCCACAAGTTCCTGATTTTCACTAGACCTCATGGCCCTTACATTCCTAATTGGGTTTGGGAGTTTTAAAATACCTACATATATCTAATGCGACAAGGAAAGAGGAAGGCCACCACTATCAAGCCAGTAAACTGTGTGGTTGTCAGAGGCAAGAAAGTGAAGTGTGACAGTGAGAACATCAATGCTCTTTTGGAATGCACCAGCAACATCGCAAATGACTACCAATACTTGATCAAGACCAAATCCTTAGAGTCTTATGAAAAAATGGTTAGCCCCTCTGTTATCTGACGGTATCCCTAGGTGGATCGAAGTTGGAGTACCCATAGAAAAGAAGGATTTGAATGTACTTATTTGGGTTTATTAGCAGCATAGTCATGCCGTCCCAGAATGAGTCTATCTTTCTCCACACGAAGGCAGCTTGTCTTAGATGCATCATTGATGGGACGAGTCTTAATTTAGGCATGATCGTGGGACTGGAGATGGTCATGAGGGCCAAGCAACGCCAATCGTCTATTCCCTTGCCGCTATTGATCACCGAGTTGTGCAGACGAGCCCGAGTGCCCTTTGATGCGAAGAAGGACGTGGAAGGGATTCCAACATCTTCTACCGACATTCAGTGCATTGAAACTGAGTATCTCAAGGATAAGGCTGAGAAGAAGAAGGCAGCCCCAATGCATACTTCCCCGGCTGTTGACACTGAGACACTACCTACAGAGGCAATATTTCCCACTTATACCCCTAGGCCTTCAAGTATATCTAGTGATGCCCCTTCCATGACTTCGAGTTCCTCTACTGCTCCCCTCCCTCCTAGATCTGCTATTAGTGCTACTACCTCCCGACCGCCACTCCCCCAGGTTGCGTTACTACGGATGGGGCATCTAGCCCATTCTGCTGATAGGCATACCTCAAAGCTTGAAGCCACAATCCTTGGGATGATTAAGAGGGCCCTCACTATTGTTGTGACACCTCTTAGTGTGTCTATTAGTGCACTTGCAGCAAGGATAGCGGTGTGTAAGCGAGGTTAGAGGGCACTGAGGAGGTGACGGCTCTAAAGGCCACAATTGTTGAGTTGAGGAAGGACGTGGACCGGCTGAAGTCCACAGATATGTCCATGATTTTTGGGACTGTGGAGATCCCCGATATGCCAGCTAACTCTGATGTGCCTCTGGCTACCACCGGAGATAAGGTTCGAGCTAATGAGGTGGCTGCTGCCAAGTCTGAGGCTGAGACTGATGAGGAGCAGCTCAGTGTTGACGAGGAGACTACTTATGATGGCCTTACAGAGGTTGAGGAGGCCATGGTGCAATCAGTTGTGTAGATTTCATTAGCAGATACATCCTTGGCAGGCTCTAGTGGAGCTAGTGTTGATGTTACACCGGGCACTAATGCTCAGGATCAAAATGTTGCACCAAGCATTGATGCCCCGACAGAAGGAGCGACTCTTTAGACATGATTCTTCTTTACCTTTCTCTCTGTCATTTTTATTGACTTTTGATTATTTTATTGCATTTGGAGACAACTGCCTTTTTGCTTGTGGTGGGGTGAGGTATTTCCATTCCTACCTCTTCTGTATATATTGGGTTTTTATGTTTTAAACTGTGTTTGTTTTGTATCTTGTGGATGTTTGAGCTTATGGCTCCTTGTTATGAAATGAAAATGGTTTTTGACCCTTCTGGAAAAAGAAATTTCCACCTCTTGTTGTGTTTGAATGTGGTTGTTCTTGTGCAAATTTGAGTATCGATTATGATCAATATCGATGACTTAAATAGTGCTCTTAATCAAACAAAATGAATGCGCGGCTACGATGAGGCCAAATGAAGTTGCATAGACAATATGTGGACTTTTTGCATCTCGTTCTGACTAGCCGGTTATCAAATGGTGTCTCTTGTGATGAACATGGCACATTAGATCGAATAAGTCTTGTTTGATATTGGTGGCAATGCCTTGTGTGATGAGCTTACCGTGAACCTTGTGTGATGACATCTAGAATTTGCCCTATTGGTCCGATTGACTAAGTGATGCAAGCTCTTGAAATGATCTTAGGCAACAATTTTGAAGAGTGAAAATATTTGACAATATACCTCTTTTGTGGCCAACCTTGTTAGATCTGTGAACTTTTCTAGAACCCCCTTTGAGCCCTTTCATTTTCTTGAAAGAAACATAAGCAATTGAGACCCCTCTTTACTCATTCACCATAATCCTCAAAGTGTTGTTTGTGTGAATAGCCAACTTAGGCCAAAAGCCTATGTTGGGGTGTGGTGAAAAGAGAAGGTAAATCAAGAATGTGAAAGTTCCCCCTTCTAGCAATGGACTTGAAAAAGATGGAACCCCTCCATATATAAAAAAAAAAAGAGAAATAAAAGAAAAAAGCAAAAGAAAAAGAATGAAAAAGTTGTGAAATAAGGTTGCAAAAGTTGCAAAACAAATGGGGTATCCGGTATTCCATTGGAAGTTGAATAATAGGGTGAATTTTGAACATGATTAAAATGCTAAAGAAAAGGAATAAAAGTGATGTTCATACCACAGTTCATGAGGATAGTAGCCACTGAGCCTAAATGACCATACCATTACACTCAACCTCGTAACAAGCCTTGAAAAGACCTTTTTGATCTTGAGTGAGCTGAAACGAATGTTGATTAGAAAATAAGGGCAAACCTATTGGTGAAGTCATGCATGTGTTCATATTTGTGAGTGTGAGAGTTGTATGTGATTTCGAAACTATAAATTCTTGAAGAATTGTGTGTGAATATGGAATCATCTTTGTTGTGAGGGCAGTTGAGTACCTTTGTTAAGCTTGAACTTGCATTTGAAGCAAGTATTGTGAACTTGAGTACCTTTGATAATGGCGAGTCACAACTGGAATCTTTGAGTGCACAATTGATCCTTGCATGAGTAAGTTGAGTCATGTTGTGTGCATTCATGGTTGAGTCTTTTGTAGCACTATTTGAGACATCCTTACTGATGAACTTGAGTTTTACTTGAGGACAAGCAAAAGTTTAAGTTGGGGGTGTTGATCAATCCAAGATTTGGACTAATTTAGGACTTTGTTTAAATAGATTTAGTGTGCTCAAATGCTTAATTTGTGCCAATAACTAATGTAAAACCCTTGATTTTCAGGTATATGGATTAAGGAACAAAGAAAGGCCACTAACAGGCAAAAAATAAATAAAACAAGCTGAAAAGATGAAGATGAAATAAACAAAACAGGGTGAAGAAATGAAGATGGGCAAGCCTGAGGATCACCAAGATCACTCGGCGTGTTGCCGAGTGGCTTATCAAACCGCCTAAAGTTCCAATGTGCCAAGTCCTAAAGGAAAGAACCAAGTTTGCGATGAAAATAAGCAATCGGCGAATCGTAGAGTGATTCTGCGAAGCCAAGATAGATCGCCCAAAGTTACAAACCTTGAGGATGCTGAATGCCAAGGCGAAAGGGAAATAGAAAAGACCAAAGGGCGGCTCGCCGAGTGGTTCGGCAAACACAACTTACTTTTCCAAATGAGCTTTCATAGCTTATTTTCAGCGACTATAAATAAATTTTGAACATTTAGTTTAGGGTCTTTTGATCAATCTTTTATCTATCTTAAAATTTTTGTCAATCTGAGAGACAGTTTTCTCTAGGTTTTCCTTATCTTTGAATGATTAAAGAAATTCACTTTTGAGAAATTGGTAGTGGGACTTTGAGAATCTTCAAACTGGAGCATTGTAAGGACGAAATCACTCTTACCCAGTTGATGGATAAACAATTTGGAAATGGTTTTTACCTTTTTATGATGTCTAGCTAAAACCCAATATTTTTGGTGTGATTATGTGATTATAGGCTGATTTAGCTTATGGGTATTGCTAATTTTTAGTTTGAATGCTATTTAAAAGTGATTTCAATCATTAATTGTGGTTTAATTTAAGAATCGTAGTTGCAAATTCAGTTCTATATTTGTATTCTTTGCTTGCTCGAGAGAGAGGTTTTAGAACTAAAATTATTGATTGATGTTTTGCGGGTATAGGTTTGACCTGGGTTCAGCTCGAGAGTGTGAGTCCTAAACCCAATCCCACACATTCAGTTCGAGAGAGTGAATGGATTAAGGTGTGGGTTGCTTTTATTTTGCATGCTTGTTGATGTTCGAGAGAAATCACTTGATTCACGGTAAATTCTTCGAGAGAAAATTTACTTCCACTATAGCCTAGCCTACTCACTAATATCTTGCTATTTTCTAATAGTTATATGTCTATATTAGCCTATAATCAATCACATCCCAAGAACCCTTCTCATTATTGTTAATTCGTATTGTCTGTGACTGTTGTTTTTAGTTGTTAATCTAAACCAAAACTCCCATTTGACATTCGTGTCACCCCCTGATTTGAATGATGTCTTTATTCAATAGTTTTTATTCATATGACTGATTTGACCGCATTTATACTTCCCAATTGAATCTGAAACACGTACCACTCTCTTGGGATTCGACCCCAACTCACTTAGTTTGATTTTATACTGATTAACGATCGTTGACGCTTAGAATTGGATGAGGTGTCTTTGAAACGTTATTAATCATAACCCAATATCTTCAATTCCTTATTATCAAATGTTGATTTAACATCAAAAATTGAGATTTTGATTCACAAAGTGAAAGGTTTTTCATGAATATGAGTGTTTTCATTTTAAAAGAAATAACCGGTTTTCAAAATTGATTCAATTTAAGAGAAAAATCAATTTCTGAAAGAGTCGCCACTTAATTTTTTTATGAAGTTAAGAAAAATTAAAGTTTTAAGACTTTACAGAATTAAGCCTAAAAGATTAGAGAAAAGGGTACGGGATTCTTATTTACACTTCAAGAAATATTTTAAGGTATTTGAAGTTCCACTAACACGCACTGTCTGGATGGTACTTTTCATCAGATAAGTGAATAACCTCAAGTGGTGGTTAACGAAATATCTATTCCTCGTTTTCCCTGTCTTGTGTGGTCTTCCACTGTCCCTTTCCGCTTCACGCAATAGCACGCTCTGAAGCAGGCGGGCTTCGCCGGTAGTAGCCTCCAGAATTTGTCGAATAGCTTCTTTTCGACTTGAAAATTGATTTATTTGACTAACTTATGGAAAAAAGTATTTAAAGAAAATAATATTCAAAGTCATTTGAACAAGAATCAATTTGAGCATTTAAAATAATTTGGAAACAAAATGATTTTTATGAAGCAACTAAGTAAATAAGTCATTAAATAAAAACTTAAAGATTTTAGTTAACATAAAAAGAAGAAAAATTATCGTTTAGGGATTTAATTAAATTAAACCAAATTTAAACAAATGTTAGAGTTAATACAATTAATAAGCAAATAAAAGCAAAGGGAAGAAATAAGTCAAACTTGGGTCCTTTAGGCAAAATTCAAATATGTTGGGCTTTTGACTCAATCGTGTCCTAATTCAAAAGTGGGCTTGCTAACATAAAATGGGCATCAGCCTTTTCTTTCTTTTAGACCTGTTATTGGAAAAAAAAATTGGGCGTTGGTCCTTTTTTTCGTCCCTATCTAGTATGTTTACATTGAATGTATATATTTGTATTTAGGTTGTATATCAACCCACTTTCATATATATCAGACCGTATACCAAGTGTATACAATCCATTTCAGCTTTCGAACTCTTGTAAATCAATTTTCAGCCCTATACTTCTGCTTCCAACTCGATGCTTGCACACTTTACTCTATAGTTGTGAGGTAACCTCGAAGAGAAAGGTAATGGGCCTCCATGGTCCATAATCCAAATGAAATAGGAAAGTCCCGAGGGACTCAAATAGCAGATGTAAACATAGACAAGAAAATAAAAAGAATTAGCATCCGAAATCGATAGAGTAACAATGTATAAAATAATTTGCTATAAGTAAGATTATGATAGAATAGTTTACACTAAAATGTACAAAATCACGCTAAAGTAAGAAAGTTACCACTCTAACTTAAGCTACTGTAAGAAACAAATTCAGCCTCTATTTGATGATGACATTAATAGGGAACCATGAAGCTAATAATTCAACACTAAAAACAATTAATAATGTATATCAAGCAATTTTATATGCTATAATCTAATCCTAGGAGAAGAAAATGAAATTAAAGGGGTCAATAGACTACTTCCAGCAAACTATTGAAGTCGGGACATATAATCTTATAATACTCTCCACTCATGGAAGTGAAATAAAGCAAGAAAAGGCTTGAATTAGTCTTTACTTAGGACATAATATCGGGTCAAAATCCATAATCAGGAACTACAAAACGAGTGCACATTTAAACAAATATAAGAATCAAATCAATAGCAAAAAAATTGTTCTCCATACTAGCCACATTACTTATTACAGTAAAAGCAATAACCATGCCTGCAGGAAGAACAATGTAGAGCAATGACTAATTACAAGCCGAGGATTCAAGCTTCGGACGACAAAAGAAAGACAACGAAGAGCTCTGAAACACTTATGACTAGTTTCAAAATAAATTAATTCTTCTTTCGGCTTATTTACACATAGGCAGAGGTAAAAAAAATGAGAAAACTTGGCAGCAAAGTTGTAAATCAAGTTAAAAGACAAACTTTAAGTAACATAGATGAGAATCTATAACAATGAATTAAAAATGAAAGAGAAGACAGCCAAAACTATGACTAACCAATGAAGAAACAAATTGTACAACTAGTGCACTCAAAATCACAATCAACCGAACATTATTTCATTGCGAACAAAACAAGACGGATATTCTTTAAGATACCCTATCAAGTCAACGAATTTAATGGCTAAAATATAATACAAAAGAAATTTTGCATTAATCACACGCCATATATCATTCAGATCACCAGAAAGAAATGTTTAGTAGCTCATTCAAATAAAGACACTTAAAAACTGACTATATCATAGGTAAACAACCAATATAACTGAATGATTCCTCTAATACAGAAAGCAACAACTAACTTCTATGCTTATCATTCACTTAAACCTGAAAACCATTCAACCCAAGCAGCCTTATTTGAGTTTATAACAACATGATAGAAAGTTGAAGGTAGATGAATCAGAAGAAAGGAGCAGGTAATGAATTCGAAATAAAATAAGAACTAAAATAATCTAAAACAAACTAATATAAACAGAGAAGTTTGAAACCAAACATGACAGAGCTATGAAGGACAGAAAACAAGAACAATACCAAGTTAAGGTCACGAAATTAGTTCGTAATATATGTCTAACATCCACACACTTAAACGCCTCAAATAGTCGAGAATCGAACATGTCCACACATTAGGAACAAAAGATACACGAATTGAAATGAGTATTACCATTTAGAGGGTGGGAACTGAGACAACGAGCCGCGAGAGCTTTTCACGACCACTGATTTCCAATACGAGAAGCAAACACATGAAACTTGAGTGAAATCTTGAACACTAGTCTTCTGAAACTTTGGATTTTGGAAAAGTGATATAGTGAAGAGAGAACCCTTTTTGAGTGAGTGGACTTCTACAAAACCAACCTCTTCAACAGTGAAGCGAAAGGGAAATTATATAGGGGAGAAAAAGGGTTCAAATTGGGGGGAAAACGGGAAATGAAATTAAAAGACTTTGAATTCAAAATTCAAATTTGTTGTAGGATAAGGTTGGCCAGCAAGGAATTAGTACAAATCTTGTACAATTTTCAACGGAATCAAAAGGATAATTGCCCAAATTAGAGAGGAAAAATGAAGTTATTATGGTATTTCAACACTTGTATGATTCTCAAACATTCCTCATATGGAAAGGATAAGAACAGAGAGGGAGAGGGAAATGTCTGGGTTTTGGTGGATTTCACATCGGGTTCGTTGGATTTCGCTTCGGGTTCGTTGGTTGTTGCGAGGAAGAAGACGCATAAAGGGTCGTACATGTATGTATCTAGTTGTGTGTATCATTGGTGTATGGTGTATTGTTGGGATTTTTTAGGTGTGTTTTGGTTTTAAAAGGAATGAGCTTCTTATAGAAGTGAATAAAGCTCAGATTTCCTTTGAAAATTTAATCAAAAAGTGGTAAAATATAATGTTTATGCAATGATTCTTAGATTTGACTAGAAATTACAATTCTAGTCAATTTAAATAGCCAATTGAATTTGAAACAAAGCCTATTCGGGTTAATTAGTAAATTTGGCTAAAACTTAAATGAGACGAATTCATATAAGTTTTTCTAGGTTTCGCGTCCGGTTCATTGGGTTTCACATTAGGTTCACTAGTCATTGCAGGTAAGAAGATGTTAAAGGATCGTACGCGTATGTGTATGGATGTGTGTATTGTTGGTGTACAGTGTTTTGCTTGGATTTGTTGGGTGTGTTTTGGTATTGAAAGGAATGGGCTTCTTGGAATATTATAGGAGTGAATTGGACATAGATTTCCTTTGAAGATTGATTCAAGGAGTGCCAAATACAATGTTTATGCAATGATTGTGAGATTTGACAAGAAAGAACAATTCAAGCCGATTAACTAGCCAACTGAATTTGAAACATAGCTAATTCGGGATGATTAGTGAATTTGGCTAAAACTTAAATGAGATGAATTAACATAAGTTTTGTTGGGTTTCACATCACGCTCGCTGGTCGTTGCGAGGAAAAAGGCACTTAAAGGGTGGTACACAAATGTGTCTGGCTGTGTGTACTGTTGGTGTACAGTGTATCGTTGGGATTTTTTGGGTGTTTTTGTATTAAAAAGAATGGCTTCTTATAGGAGTGAACTAGGCTCGGATTTCCTTTGAAAACTGATTCAAAAAGTGGCCAAATATAGTGTTTATGCAAGGATTCTAATACTTGACATGAAATTGCAATTCTAGTAATTCCTATGTAATTTGAAACATAGACAATTCAAATTAATTAGTGAATTCGGGTAAAACTTAAATCAGAAGAATTAATATAAGTTTTTTTGGATTCGCTAATAGTTTCAATGAAGAAGACGTGTAAAGGGTCATACACATATGTGTCTGGTTCTCTTTATCATTGGTGTAAGGTGTATAGTTGGGTGTTTTTTGGTATTAAAGGAAATAGGCTTCTGGGAATATTATAGAAGTGAATTGGGCTCAGATTTCCTTTGAAGACTGATTCAAGAAGTGGTCAAATACAATATTTATGCAAGGATTCTGAGATTTGACAAGAAATTAGAACTCTAGCTTATTAAATAGCCAATAGGATTTGAAGCATAGCCAGTTTGGGTTAATTAGTGAATTTGGCTAAAACTTAAATGAGACAATAATATAAGTTATGGTGGGTTTCACTCCAGGTTCGTTGGTCGTTGCGAGGAACAGGACGCGTAAAGGGTCGTATTGATGAGGGGTAGATTTGACCTCATTTAAGGTCTATTTACCTGAATAATTAGTTTTCACAATGCCTAATATTGTCCTATTCTGATTAAATATTGATGATTTGCAGCTATGAAAGAAATTGGACAAGGAAAGGATTGATGTTTGAAAGAATGGTAAAAAAATGCTAAAAGAAGTGCAGGTTGTATATTGTGGGTCGCCTAACATGAAGAGTGGATCGCCAATTGAGCACGATCTTTCCCAAAATAACAGTTCATAGAACTTGTATCTGCCAAATCAAGTCAACAGACTCCAGTGCAGATGGTGATGAGCCGAATGAGAAAGGCAGTCTTGATGAGCATCACCCCAAAATGACAGTATGGAAAGAAAAGATTGACATCTTAAAAGGGGAACTAAAGTGGTACTAGGTGATTCACCAAAAATGAAAGGCTGACTCAATCGATTTCACAAACTGAGGTTTGAAATTCCTAAAGCGTATATCATCAAAAGGAGGGATGAGGAGCAAGAGGCGATGCGCAGAACGAGTTTTGTGAGCCCGATTAATGTCACCGACTATGCCACGTAGTGGAATTTTTATCCTAATTTTTGGAAATTGTAAATAGCCCAAAGGAGAGAGAAATTTGATATCAGATGACATTGATTAGAAAATATCATAGTTTGTGAAGAGTTTAGAGAGAGAGAAAATTTGCCTTTGAAGAACACTTTTCTATCTTTTGGGTTTTACAACTTTGTTCTTGAAATTGACAAATTGAAGTTGAATACAAAGTGAGTTTACTTGTAATTTCTTAATTTAATGTTACCCATGGCTTCTTTCATGGAAGGTAGAATCTCTTTACTTTTTGTGATGGGTGGCTAAAACCCCAAGATCTAGGGGTGCAACTATGGGGTTGGGTGTTGAATTAATGTGGTGGGTATTGTCATGCCCTGAGTCTACATACTAAACATTGCCGGCACTCAAGAACCATCATTGGTCCTCAGGCGTACACCTTGACTTGGCTCAATACACAGCGGAAGACTTACTCAATAACAAAGGAAAATAAAATGCAAAGATTAACTTATAAGATCTCGTTACTATGATAGTTTAACTAAAAACTATCTGGAATACTCAAATAAACATAAATATTCAACACAAAGTCTTTAAAACATCAACAAGGAAATTGGGGAAGGACTCCTCAACTACTACTGTCTATGAAGCCTCTAAATATTGTGAGGGAAGCCGAGACAAGACACACAACCTCTTAAACAAACAAAACCATAATTTGAAGCCCTCCAAAAAGCAAGGAGGCTCACCAAAGCTACCAGGAATGCGAGAGTATCAACGAAGCGTCGGTTGATAACCTTGAACACCTATATTTGCATCATGAAATGATGCAGAATGAATGGCGTCAGTACATTATATATATAAGCATGTAATGGAAAAACAGAAAAATAAAAATATAGCTGAACTAATAAAAAGGGATGACATACTCACCTCAACTCAACTCAATATGAAAGCAATAATAATAAGATTCAATTAATAAATCCTTTAAAACAGTAGATAATTACTCAAAATGTATAAAAATACAATAATAAATTCTTTTACTCTTATTTGAGAGATTCTCTAACCGACAACAATCATTATGAGGTGTGTGATGATACAGAGTCTCGCCCACACTGCCAGAACTGTCCTATACGTTGTCGGGGTATAGAACACCTCAACTTAGTGGATCCACTAAGCAATGCTTTAAAAGCAATAAGGAATCATCTAAAAAGTATGACCCTTTACTCATGTTGGCATACATGGTTTATGAGGATTTTGAGTTGCCTGAACTCTTCCTCATATCAGTGATCAATACTACTCCCAATAATATATAATTCATGCTCATATGTTTAAAAACATAACTCTTCCTCGATTTGAGATAATTACTCAAAAGATCCTCTTTAAAAAGGTAATGCTCAAGACTCCTCATAAACTCATTTTAAAATCAATGTTTCTCTCGCTTTAAATATAAAAGTATTACTCTTGGGAATACTTAGTCCCCTTATACTCATTTTGAAATATGAAAGTTAACTCTTCTACTTCTCATACAAATTAACTCAATTTTAAATCAAGTGATGAATAATTGTAAAATACTTATCAAAATGACTTAAAAGACTCTCTTGAACTTTCCTCTCAACTTTACCTTGATTTGAAATGTGAATTTAAGAGCTATGATTAGGATATAGAATCTCTCGATTAATAAAGGCTTAGCTAATTAGTAGTAAAAATAGAAATTAAAGGAGACACAATTTGAAGAGCACTGGCGCGACTCAGAGAGGGATTTAATTTTTGGTCATGAAATAAATCTCAAGACAAAGGACTCGGTATCCTCTCCGCCACGTGGACAGGGGGTGGTCGACTGGATACAGAAAATTTAAAGCTCCTCAACGACGCAGACCTGGGCACAAATATTTGTTTGTCCTTTTCTTCCTCTCTCTAACTCAATTCAATTCATATCCAATGCAATTTTATTGACCATTTTCACAAATTTTCATAAACCCAAAAAATTTTCAATGAAATCCTCACAAAATCCATCATGAACAACACTCATTCGCAAGACCCTTACCTCAAGAATTCAACAAGACTCCATTATTAAAGAATGAAGATAAATTCTCAAGAACTTTATCTAGAATCTCAATCAATAAACTTTACGAACAAATTTATGGATGAAAGTTACATGATTGACGTATGGGAAATTATACCCAACACTATGAAAGCTTACATACCTCGAAGAACACTTGTTCTTGGCGAAATCCTCAAGTTCTTGAAAGAACACTTGAAACCCTTCTCTTTTCTCCTCTTAAAATTGCTCTCAAATCCCTAAACACTTTTGGAATGTCTAAAATTGACTTAATCTGATTAGACCCCTTAACTTTGGTAGGTAAAACGTGGGTAGGCTTTCAGGAGTAAGGAAAGACAAAATACCCTTTCTTAAAATGAATGAAATGCCTTAACTAGAGAGGTTATACTGAAACGGCCATAACTCATTCATCCGAGATCGAAATTTAGCAAACTCGGCGGCATTATAAAGAGCACTCAAAGACATTTGATTTGATACTTCATAGGGCACCTAACTCATTATGTGCTAAAATTTATGATCGTTTAAAGTTGACCCAAAATTGAAATTTGACCGAAGTTCAAGGTATAACAGTATCTCCCCCTTGGGAACATTCTTCCTCGAATGAGATCACACTAAAAAGAACATGGGTGGAAAGCATTTAACAATCCCTATCTCAAGCACACAAAATGCAATTTACATACACTCAACATATCAACTTAAAGAGCACCAAGAAAAGAGGTTAGTACCTTGTTTTGGAATTTCTCCGGAAGGAAAGAGATGTGGGCATATCTTTTTCATATCATGCTCAGCCTCCCAAGTATCTTCCTCAATGAATTGATTCCTCCATAAGACCTTTATTGATGTGACCCCCTTGGTTCTCAACTTGCGAATCTGACGATCCAGAATCTGAACGGGCACTTCCTCATAAGATAGGTTGTCCTTAATACAAATATTTTCAGTAGGTACTATGAGTGAAGGATCACTCAAACACTTCTTTAGAATCAATACATAGAACACCGAATGAACTACCGCTAGTTCTTACGGTAGTTCCGAATCATAAGCTACATTGCCAATCATCTTGGATATCCGGTAACGACCAATGTACCGGGGACTGAGTTTCCCTATCTTACCAAATCTCAGAACATCCTTCATGGGTGAAACCTTTAAGTAGACCCAATCATCAACCTCAAATTCTAAGTCTCTTCTCGTAACATCCGTATAGGATTTCTAACAACTTTGTGATATTTTCAACCTCTCCTGAATGATCTTCACCTTCTCCATAGCTTGATAAACCAAGTCCTGCCCTATCAACACAACTTCACCAACCTCGAACCAACCAATAGGAGATCTACATCTTCGACCATAAAGAGCCTCATAAGGAGCCATTTGGATACTAGAGTGATTGTTGTTGTTGTAAGCAAACTCTATGAGAGGCAAGTGATCATCCCAATTACCTTTAAAGTCTATAACACATGCCCTCAGCATATATTTTAAGGTCTAAATTGTGCATTCTTCTTGACCATCAGTCTACTGATGAAAAGTGTACTAAGGTTCACCTTTGATCCTAAACCTTTCTGGAAAGACATCCAAAACTGAGCAATGAATTGTGCACCCCTATTTGAGATGATAGACACTAGAACTCCATGAAGTCAGACTATCTCTTGAGTATATAACCTGGCATAATCTTCTGTTGAATAAGTAGTCTTTAACGGCAAGAAATTGGTTGATTTACTCATTCGATCTACAATCACCTAAATTCAATCATGATGACTGCGAGATCACGGCAAGGCAGTAATGAAATCCATATTAATCATCTCCTACTTCCATTCCGGAAGATCTATATTATGAGCCATATCACCGGTTCTTTTGTGCTCTACCTTGACTTGTTGGCAATTTGGACACTTAGCCACAAAATCAGCAATACACCTCTTCATTCTACTCCACCAATAGACTTCTGTCAAGTCACGATACATCTTTGTGGAACCGGGATGGATTGAATATCTAGAACTATGAGCTTCTTCCACGATCCTATGTTGGAGTTCATCCACCCTTGGTACACACAATCTGCCTTGATATCTCAACACACTATCTCCCCCTAGTTCAAAAGCCATCACTTTCTTCTTATGACCATTTGCCTTTAGCTCAAGCAAAATAAGATCTTGGTCTTGTTTCTTCTTTACTTCAGACACTAGTGATTATTCAGCCCCATTCATCACCACCACTCCACCTGCATTGGAATCTAACAACTGGACTATAAAACGAGCAAGCAAGTGCACATCTTTGGTCAACTCTTTCTTACCTTCCTCAATATGGGCAGTACTTCCCATGGACAACCTACTCAAAGCATTAGTAGCAACATTTGCCTTACATAGGTGATAGAGTCTACTGATGTCATAGTCCTTGAGCAACTCTAACCACCTCCTTTGTCTGAGGTTAAGCTCTTTCTTACTGAACACATACTAGAGACTCTTGTTATCGGTGAACACATCTACATGAACACTATAGAGATTGTGACGTTGTATTTTCAAGGCAAATACTACGCTGTAACCTTGAGGGCATGAGTTGAGTAATTCTTCTCATGAAACTTGAGTTGTCTAGAGGCATAGGCAATAACCTTACCATTATGCATTAATACACAACCAAGGCAGACTCTGGACGCATTGCAATAAACAACAAAGCCTTTTGTACCCTTCGGTAGAGTCAACACTAGGACAGTAGTTAATCGGGTTTTCAATCCCTGAAAGCTTTACTCACAAGCTTCAGACCATTGAAACTTAACTGTCTTCTGAGTCAACTTCATCAATGGAGCTGAAATAGATGAAAATCCCTCGCCAAACCTTCTATAGTAACCAGCCAATCCTAAGAAACAGTTTATATCAGTTGGTGATGTGGGTCTGGGCCAGTCAACACTTCTTCAATCCTCAGAGCGTGAACTCGAACTCCTTCACCAGATACAATGTGGCCTAAGAATGCCACGGACTCAAGCCAAAACTCACACTTAGAAATTTAGCATACAACTCACTATCCTTGAGAGTTTGGAGGACTATTCTCAGATGACTAGCATGATCATCATAACGCCTCGAAATAAACAACAATGTTGTCAATGAATACGATAACAAACACGTCAAGATACGACTTTAACACTCTATTCATACAATCCATGAACGTTACAAAAGCATTAGTCAATCCAAATGACATAACAAGAAACTCATAATTACCATTACGGGTCCTAAATGGTGTCCTCGGGTTGTCACTTTCTCTTACTCTCAACTGATGATAGATCTGAGTTCTATCTTAGAGAAGCAAGTGGCACCCTGAAGTTGATCGAAAAGACAATAAATTCTCGAAAGGGATACTTATTCTTTATGGTGACCTTGTTCAACTAGTCGTAATCAATACACATTTTAAGAGAACTCTCTTCCTCACAAATAAGACCGGAGCTCCCCAAGGTGAGACACTAGGTCGAAGGAAACCCTTATCAAGAAGATCTTTCAACTTCCTTATTAACTCTTTCAACTCAGGTGAACCCATTCTATATGGCAGAATAGAGATAGGTCTATGCAGAATTCGATTTCTCTCCCAAGAAGGACTCTGGGAGATCGTCAGGAAAGACCTGTAGAAACTAACTCACAACTGGAGCCGAGTCAATAGGTAGTGTCTCAACACTAGAGTCGTTAACTAGGATTAAGTGGTAGATGCACCCCTTGGAAACAAAATTTTTGGCCTTAAGATATAAAATGAAACGACCATTAGGCACTGCGAAACTAATCCTCTACTCTAGAATAGGCTCATTTGGAAAGTGGAACTATACTACTCGATTTCTACAATCAACTCAGGCATAAAAATCATGAATCCAGTCCATATGTAGAATAATATCAAAGTCTACCATGTGTAGCTCAACTAAGTCATCCATGGTGTCCTTATGATTGACAGAGATGACACAATCAAGATAAACTTTCTCAGCTAGAATAGACTCAGAAACAAGTGTAGAAACACTGTAAGGCTCAAGAAGTCGTTCTGGAAGAATATCAAACCTCTAAGCTATGTACAGAGTCATAAAAGACAGACTCGCACCTAGATCAAGTAATGCATATACATCAAAAGTAAAGACTTTGATCATACCAGTGAAAAAATTTGGTGAATTTTCCTGCTCTTGGCGACATGTTATAGCATACAGACGGTTTGCTCCTCCACCTATCACCGAAGTAGCTCCTCAAGGTGTAGCTCTATCTGGCGGAGCCATTGAAGAATATTGGGATCTATTGCCCCCATTACCATTGCCCTACTTGTTCTTAGGGCACTCTCTCATGAAGTGACCGGTCTGACCACACTTGAAACATCCAGTGGAACCATCACGACATGCTCCTGGGTGGTTCCTACCACACTTAGCATATGTAGGATTCCAGTCAGCCCCTTGTGCCACACTACCCTGAGATTGAGTAGGTCGAGCTCTAATGTTCTGCGAATTCTGATTCCAGAACTCACCTCTGTTCTTTGGTGTAGGTGCACTAGATAACGATGGAGCAGGCCTGACTCCCATTTCCTTCCAGTGTGGTCGAGACTCATTAGATGTTGTCTTAGCCTGCTTACTACAAAACTCTTCCCTATCTTTCAACTTGTATTCCTCAACCTGTCGCACATGGATCATAAGCCTGGTTATGTGCATGTCTCCTATCAACATAGTTTCTTTACCATCCTTACTTTAAAAGCACGACAACCCAGACACAAACAGACTCATCTTGCTCCTCATAACTACCACTATCTCCAAAGCATAATGGGACAACTCGGTGAACTTGAGACTATACTCATGCACACTCATGGACTCTTGTTTAAAGTTCAGAAATTCCCTCACCTTTTTCTTCCCTTAGCTCGCGAGGAAAGAAGCGCCTTAGGAAGGCACTTTCAAATGTAACCCAACTTACAATTGGTGCCCCTTCATCCCTGCCCTTTTTCCATTTGTCGTACCAGATCCTAGAAACACCCTTGACTTGGTCTGCAACTAACTCTACACGCTCAGCATCAGTAACACACATAACCTTAAACACCTTTTGTAATTCCTCCACAAAGTTCTCCAGATCCTCAGTGGCATTTGACCCTGTGATCTTGGGAGGATTCATTCTCAAGAATTCACGGACGTTGGATATGTCAGCCACATCCTAGCAAACCATTCTTTGTTAGCCAGCTTTATTTGCGACAACTTGACTCAACATCCGGATAGCATCTTGAAAGTCAACATTTGTGACCTCTCCTTGAGGGAGTAGTAGTTTTGGTGCATTGGTAACCCTTTGATACTGAGGATCAACATTCATCCCAGAAAGACGTCCATGAAAAGCTCTTCGTAGATGCATGATCTGAAAAGATACTATCACGACCCAAGGGTACCCCCTAGACGTAACAAGGCACATAATGCCCCTAAAGGCACTACGTAAACCACCTAGCATCTCAACAAATAAGTAAAGAACAATAAAGAGTAAAACACAATTTTTTTCACAAGTCTCAAGGAGTTTTCATAAAAGCAAAGCGGAAGTCTAGACATTGTCTCATTTAGCCATCTATTACAATCGAAGTCTCAAAATAGGGTCACAGCCCATACAATAGAAATCGGAAAGTCAAATACAATGAAATGAATGAAGCAACAAAATATCACTCGTCCTCAGATCCATGAGGACTCACCACAAGCTTTGAACAAGAAGGAAGATCACCTCAAACACCGGAACCTACACTTTGTGGAAAAATATAGAAGAAATATGGGTTAGTACAAAATGCACCAAGTATGATAGCCATGCACAAAACCATGAAAATATGCTAGAAAGGGAATATTTAGTTTAAGAGCATGCACTTTATCAAATTTGAGAATCATCATGAAAATTGGTATAAAAGCATAAGTCATAAACATATTCAATGTATAAGTCATCACATCATAATAGAAACCCATTATGAATACCCTCAAAGTCTACTTGTGCCATGCACAAGTAAGATCCCATATTCCTACCCATGCTAAGTAAAACTCCTGTAGCAACCATAGTTAATAATTCACCTTTTAATTACATTGGGAATAAGCCTTAACTGACATAGACCATGTGAGCTTAACATGGAATCTGGTGTCATGTCCCACATCGAAAAAAGGTGTCCTACTTGCCTAAGGTAGAACTAAATGTATTAGCTTTTAGGTGGATCCACTAGCTAAAGACCTATGAGCGTACATAGTTATGGGATACGGAGATTTTTACTAGAAACCCAACCTTACTTAACGGGGGAGCTTCCATCTCATGAGATTAACCTTAGAAACCCGGCCTTTCTTAATGGAAGAGCCTCTATCTCATATTCAATATCCACTCAGTGCTAAGCATTACTTCCCACAATTACATGCTTAGTCTTGATTTGAATGTAGATGCATGAAGGAGTGTCTAAACCCTCCATCCAACACAATTCATAAAATAGCTCATAGATTCAATAGGTGAGAATGAACTTTCAACCTTAGAATCATCATATAGTGAGAAGAACTTTCACATCATGATCATTATGTGTTTATGAGAATGAACTTCCAATTAACACAATAATTACACTATAATCATGTTCATAAAGTACATATACATGAAGCCCACATTTTTGGCCTAAAGTCCATGTCTTACCCTTCTTGAGTCAAGGATCACATTCTTGCAATCACATCTAGGGTTACTTCTTTAAACATGGGTGATAACATGATTAGAATAACTAAATTACAACAAGTACAATTCCATAGAATTCACCTCACTATAATTCACCCACATCACAAGGTCATAAATTAGGGTTATGGGGAATTCATGGATCCATAGGAGAACTTATCATAAAACTGCCATAAAACAACAATTCAATCATAATATAAGACAATTAAATCATTGAAAACATTTTAGAAAGAATCCATGATTTGGAGTGAAAACCCTAGGTTTTGGAGAATTTTCTACTTTGAAATTGAGAATTTGAGGACTTCATGGATGAAAGCATTCCATGAATCGAAGACTACCATACCTTATTGAAGATTCTTCTTCTTCTTCTCCGATGGAGGGTTTAGTGAGAGAAATATTTGGGAGGGAACGAGTTTATTTTGGGGTCTTGAAAGAATGAATTAATACCCTTAATTTAGAGGTCTATTAGGTTTATATATGTAGTCTAATTAATATTAAACGACCCTACTAAATTAATTAATTAATTCTAAGCTCCTCTCTTAACCCCCAACTTAAACACTAATGACCAAAAATTGCCCTCACCCACGAGACCTCACCCACGGACCTTGCTGGTCAAATGTAGGTGACGGTATGGGGCAAATAAAATAGGGGAAGGTCCAGCCTTGACCAGTGACCCCAACCTACGGGGCGTGGGTCCATCCACGGATCGTGGATGCCCTACGTGGGTGGCTGCCTTTTGACACCTTTATGGGCTGTCTCAAAGTCCTCTTCAAGGACCCTTGGTTGGTCCTAGGGGGGGTAGTACCATGAAATCTAAGCCCAAAAACACTTATATTGAATACTGAAGGTTATTTTACGACTCTAACTTTTACGTTAAACCCCAATTAGGCTACTAGTTTGCACATTAGGCTCTAGTTTAGTTTACTAATTTTCCGGAATGTTACAAATACGTGCAAGCACGAATAAGAAGGAAACATTTATAGAGTTGAACACAATCGCACAAAAAAGAGTAAGAAGGAAGTGAAATGTTTCCTAAACGTTGTAGACTCCTAATTATAGATGTGGCGCTATTCACACAGACAAATATGACTCTACAGACACGGCTTCATAGACACCCTAGGACTCTTGAACTTTGTGCTCTGATACAAAGTTTGTCACGCTCCGAGCCTACACCCTAGACGTGGTCGGCACACAAGAACCATCACTGGTCCCCAAGCGAACCGTTGACCTGGGTCAATACTCACCGCAAGACTTACGCAACAACATAGGAAACTCAAGTGCAAATATTAACTCATAATCTCTCATTACTATGATTAACTCAAAACTGTCTAGAATACTCAAATAAACATAAATGTTCAACTCAAAGTCTTTAAAACATCAACAAGAGAAATGGGAAAAGACTCCTTAACTACTACTGTCTATGAAGCGTCAAAATACTGTGAGAGGAAGTCGGGACAAGACCCACGACCTCCTAACCAAACAAAACCATAATGTGAAGCACTCCAAAAAGCAAGGGGCTCACCAAAGCTAACTGGAATGTGAAGGGATCAATAAATTTTCGGTTGATGACCCTGAACACGTGTATCTACATCATGAAACGATGCAGGCCGAATGGTATCAGTACATTAAATGTACAAGCATGTAAGGGGAAAACAAAAACATAAAGATATATCTAAACTAACAAAAAAGGAAGACATACTCACCTCAACTCAACTCAATTGAACTTAACTCAACTTAATATGAAAGCAATAATAATAATATGCAATTTATAAAGCCTTTAAAACAGTAGATAATGACTCAAAATTTATAAAAATACAATAATAAACTCTTTCACTCTCATTTGGGAGCTACTCTAACCGACAATCATCACTATGAGCTACGTGATGATACAATGTCTCACCCACGCTGCCAAAACTGTCCTATACCTTATCGGGGTATAGTACACCTAAACTAAGTGGATCCATTAAGCTATTCTTTAAAACAAATATGGAATCATCTAAAAAGTATGACATTTTATCCATGTTGGCATAGATGGTTTATGAGGATTTATAGTTGTATGAATTCATCCCCATATCCGTGTTCAATACTACTCTCCCAATAATATATAACTTATGTTCATATGTTTAAAAACATAATTCTTCCTCAATTTGAGATATTTATTCAAAATATCCTCTTTAAAGAGGTAATTCTCAAGACTCAACATAAACTTATTTAGAAATCAACATTTCTCTCGTTAATGTAAAAGTATTACGCTTGGGAATACTTAGCCCCCTTATAATCATTTTGAAACATGAAGGTCAACTAATCGCATTCTCATACTCATTTACTCAAGTCATAAACAAGTTATGAATACTTGTAAAAGACTTCTCAAAATGACTTAAAAGACTCTCTTGAAATTTCCTCTCAACATTACCTTGATTTGAAATGCGAATTTAAGAGTTATGATTAGGATAGAGGATTTCTCGATTATTAATAAAGGCTTAGATAATTAGTTATAAGAAGAGTGCGGAGATATAATTTGAAGAGCAATGGCACGATGTGGAGGGGTATTTAATTTTTGGTCGCAAAATAAATATCGAGACAGAAACTTTGTGTCCTCTCTGCGACGCAGAGAGGGGGTGGTTGACTGGATACTAAAAATTTAAAGTTCCTCCGCGACGCGGAATGGGGCGCAAATTTTGTTCCATCCTTTTCTTCCTCTACCAAACTCAATTCAATTCATACCAATACAATTCCATTGCCCAATTTCAAGAATTTTCATAAACCCGGAACATTTTCAATGAAACCCACACAAAATCCATCAAGAACAACACTCATTCGCAACATCCTAACCTGAAGAATTCAACAAGACTCCATTATTAAAGAATAAAGCTAAAACCTCAAGAACTTCATCAAGAATCTCAATCAATAAACTTTAAGAACGAACTTATGGATGAAATTTACATGATTGGCGTGAGGGCATAAAAATTCAACACTATGAAAGCTTACATACCTCGAAGAACACTTGTTCTTGGCGAAAACCTCAAGTGCTTGAAAGAACGCTTGAAACCCTTCTTCTTTCTCCTCTTGAACTTACTCTCAAATCTGTAAACGCTTTTGGAATGTCAAATATTGACTTTGTATGATTAGACCCCTTAACTTGGGTGGTAAAACGTCTGTAGTCCTTTAGGGGTAAGAAAGGACCAAAACACCCCTTCTTAAAATGGATGAAATTCATTAACTAGAGAGGTTGTACTCAAACATACATAACTCCTTCATTTGAGCATGCAATTTTGCAAACTTTGTGGCATTGGAAAGAGGACTCAAAGAATTTTGATTTAATACCTGATGGGAAACCTAAATCATTACGTGCTAAAAGTTATGGTCGCTTGAAGTTAACCCAAAATTGTTATGCTCTGTTTTGCTGATATTGATACATGAATTTGGTCTAATTAGCATGGGTTTAATTTTTAGATTAAGGTTTCAAACTTAACTCCTATTTTCGATCTCTGGTTGATGCTCGAAAGAGATTGATTAGAGTGGGTAATTAGTGTTATACTATTAATTTCGGTTTGATTTCTATAACTTGCTTGTAAATAGAGGTTATGGGTCGGATCTATTTGCCCTGTTCTTGAAAGATAAAATAGAGTAAGGTTTTAGATTGTTTGATTGGCATTTAGATGAGACTGAAAGGAGATTCTATGCAAAGATGCTTTGAGATCGAAAGATGATTAGCATTAACGAAGATGACTTAGCCCATTCATGAATATGCATCCCTATAGAGCAGCACAAATATCCTTATATGATATCGATTTCCAATCCCCGCACCCCTATATTGCTTGTTAACTCTTCAATTATTCAACATTTTAAAATAATTATTATAATTAATAACCAAGCTTTATATAAACTTGGTAGATGTTCATGAGTGGTAGATTTGAACTCATTGAAGTTCCATGTTTCTAAATAATTAGTGTCCTCAATGCCTAACTTTGTCCTTTTCTAATCGAATATTGATGATTTGCAGCTATGAAGGCAATCGGACAAGGCAAGGACTGATGTTTGAATGAATGGACAAAAATATGAAAAGAATTGCAAACTGAACATTGTTGATTTCCTAACATGAAGGGAAGATCACCAATTTAGTACGACCTCACCCAAAATGACAGTGCATAACACTTTTGTCTACTAAAGAAGGTCAACAGATTCCAATAAAGAAGGCGAAGCACCGAGTGAGAATGGTGGTCCTGATGCACATTTCCCAAAGCGATCGTGTGCAGTGTGAAAATTGAATCCTCGAAAGGCGAATTAAGGTGGTATTTAGTGATTCGCCAAATGAGAAAGACTGACTCAAAATCAAGTTCGCCAACTAAGGTTTAAACACCTGAAGCCTAGAGCATTACAAGGAGAGCTGAAGAGTGAATGGAGATTCATTGAGTAGGTTTGATGGACTCGACTAATGTCGTTGATTCAGCAGCATGTGGATTTTTGGGCCAAATTTTGGAAAATATATATAGCCCAAAATAAAAAGGTTTTGTAGTAGAGTTTCTAGGATTTTTGAGAGTTTTTGAGTAGAGAGAGTATAAGAACACTTTTCTAGCTTTTGGGGTTTTACAATTTTGAATCTTAATTTGATAAATTAAAGATTGAATCCAAAGTTGGTTTACTCTTAATTTCCTGATTTCATGTGACCCATGGTTGTTTTCTTGGAAGGTATAATTTCTTTAATTTTGATGATGGGTGACTAAATTCTCAAGATCTAGGGGTGCTCAAATGGGGTGACGTGGTAATTTAATGCAGTGGGTATTGTGTTATGCTCTATATTGTTGATGTTTGGAGTTAACTAAAGGGTTTTGGTTGCAAACTTAATTCCTACTTCCGATCTCCGGTTGATGGTCGAAAGAGATTGATTGGAGTGGGTAATTAGTTCAATACTAGAAATTTAGGTTTGATGTCTGAAGCTTGCTTGAAAAAGAGGTTATGGGTCAAATCTATTTGCCATATTATTGAAAGAGAGATTAGAGTAAGGTTTTGGGTTGTTTAGGATTGGCATTTAGATGAGATCAAAAGTATTTTCTATGCAGAGATGTTTTGAGATCGAAAGATGATTAGCATCAATAAAGATGACTTAGCTTATTCATGAATGTTCATCACCATAGAGAAGCACAATTACCCCTATGTGACATCAATTTCCAATCCCCGCACCCCTAGATTGTTTGTTAACTCTTGATTTCTTTGATACTTTAGTTTAATTGCGATTATTGAGAAACAAAGCTTTATATTAAGTTGGTGGGACCACCCACCCAATTATTCTTACTATTTCAAATGAGCTAATTTAAAGTCCAAAATTCTTGATAAGGAATTCTCCACGGTATACCATGCCCTGTGGGATTCAACCTCGACTCTTTGTTTAATTTTTACTGACTATGATCACTCACTCTTTTAATTGGTTTTGGAGGGTGATTTGAGCGTTAACAGAAGTATCCACCCACTTTTTCTTACTATTGCAAATGAACTATCCTATAATCTAAATCTTTTGATAGGAATTCTCCACAATATACAATTCTCTACGGGATTCGACCCCGACTCTTCATTGGGTATTTTATTGACTACAACCGCTGTCCCTTTTAATTGATTTTAAGGCGGACATTTGAGCATTATCAATAATGGTGCCACTGCCAGGGAATGGTAGTTGAGAATTTTTATTGGGAAATTAGATTTTAATTTTGTTTAGTTGTAGTAGATTGTTTTTTGGTGTTGTTGTTGGTTGATTTCCAGGTTTGTTCAATGAGTGACCATGGAAGTGGAAATGATAATCACTATGGACAAAATGAAAACTTGATGATTTGAATGATATGCACATGAATGTCATTCAAACCACAGGAACAATTTGGATACCTCTCATAACCGGGAGAGTTGTGTTTCACATCACTGGTACTATGATATAATTTCTCTAGATGAAGGTAATTTTTGGGGGCCTAGTTCATGAGGATCACCATGAACACATTAAGAATTTCAAGGAGGCATGTGGGCACTTCGTGTTCAAGAATATCTCTCAAGCGTCCGTAAGGTTGAGGTTATTCCCGTACTCTTTAAGTGGAGAGTCTACAAGATGGTTGGCAGAGTTTCCAAATGATTCTATCACTTCGTGAGAAGAGATAAATGATGCCTTCTTGGAGAGATTCTTTCCACCCTCAAAGATGGTTAAACTTTGAACCCATATCCAAAATTTCAAATGCATTGGAGGTGAGCCTCTACATGAGACGTGGTTGAGGTTCAAGAAGGTTCTTTTGCAATGTCCAACGCATGGCGTTACGGACAATTTGTTGTTGCAATACTTCTATTACAGCCTTGATTATGTTAATAAAGATATGGCTGATCAATTAGTCCAAGGTTGATTAAGGAGACAACTGTATGATGTGGCTTCATTGTTTCTTGATGATATGACTAAGGTTAACCGAGCATAGTACACTAGTGAGGACCAAGTGCCTACTCTAAAAGTGACTTTAAGTAAAGTCCAAGTTGAGAAAGACCATGAAAAAGATGAAAATATATTCAAAATGATGACCCAGCTCAATTGGTGGTTTAGACATGTCATGGGAGGTGGAACCAAGTCAGTAAATGTTGTTTGAAATAACAGTGGGCAGTGCCAAAATGATGTCAAATTTGAAGCATTATATAATGAGGCTTAGAAAACCAAGTGGGGTTTCTCACACCAATTATCAACGACAAGGTAGGAACTAAGGTTGGAATAAGGATAGGGATGGTGGTTGGAAAGACCGGAGGGGTGGAAATTTGAGATATAGGGAGATGGAAAAATATAGGTACGTGCCTCCCCATTATCATCCACGCCCTAAAGAATTACCTGGGTCTGAAGGAAGCCGGACTAAAGACATTCTAGAAAGGATCTACAACAAGGTTAAAGGGTTCGATAAAGTGTTAAAGGATTTGAAAAATGACTTCTCCATTTTATCCCAGACGGTGACTTCTCACTCAGTTTCTATCAAGCAATTGGAGACCCAATTGGGCCAAATTGTCACTCATCTCAATCCAAGGCAAAAGGGAACATTTCTTTGTGATACCATCTTGAACCCCAAGAATGATTTTTGAGAATGAGAACTATGTCGTGTCACGACATTAAATAAGGCACTTATTTGGGGGCAACTCAAGTCTTTACTTTTGTTTTTTTATTTATTTCTTTCGAATAATGTGCATTGTGAGTGCAGATTGAGAAGAGGCTTCAAGGTTAAAAAGGGAAGCATAAGAGATCTTAATACCAAACGGCGATCCACCGAAGTCATTGTGCGGATACGTTATTTTCCGCCTTTTGAGCTTGAACAGGTGAAAAGTGTACTATCAAAATTGAAGACCATAACTACAAAAGGCTATCTGCTAAAGTGCACTATTCACACTACATCGGGCCTTCCAAATCAGTCTTCAGGTTTGGTATTTTAGGCGTGTTCGGCGAACTTAAGCTCCAAATGAAAATTTCCCAAAATGTTCCGCCATATTAGTCAAGATTGTCGAACGGGCACGGTATGAAAAAACCTAGGTTCTTTTCAAATTGAAAAATCAAACCCTTTGAGATCTTGAAGTCTTTTTCGCTCATTTCCCTTACTTTGCCTCCTTTTTGTGAAGGTGAGTCTTCGTTGAATGTTTTCAAAGTTCATGGAGTGCATTTTCTTGGATTTCTTGTCAACCCAACCCCAATCCCTCATTTTCTCAATTGTTGCCATTATTGAGGTTGGTTTTTTAATCTTTTTTGAGATTTTTGAGCCATGAATTGCATGTGGGATGTGGACTTGTGCACTTTAACTGCTAGTATGTGTTAGATTTTGATGGGTAGTATCGTAGTGTATGATTTAAAATTTGCCCATGAGATATGTGATTTTGTAGGCTTGTCAAATGCGAATCTTGTTTGTGTTTGTTGAAGTTTCAAATAGAGTTGGTAAATGTGTTTGGTCTGAGTCCAATTGGATGTGGGTGAAGTTTGATTAGCCTAGTGTTGACCCAATTGCATGATTTCTCCCAATGACAGAGAGGGTGACTAATTTCTTAAGGGAAAATAATCAATTAGTGCAATACTTAGCAATATATCGGGAAAATCTTAGTACCCAGGGGTAGATAAGCATATAGGTGGATTGTAATGATGGGGGGAACTCGTATTTGTTGTGTATGTTGGAGTAGTTGTAAAACTTAGGCACTGGGCTGAACACTTCCTATTCGGTGGGCCTTTCATAGCTTTCCAAGGAGGTTATGCGGATCACTGAAGAAGCCCCAAATCACCTTCTTTAGCATATATATAACCTTGGATACTTTCTCATCTAGCAGGCTTGTCTTAGTGCACCGAACCCGTTTGGCGAATTGCCGAGTAGGAGAGGATATCACCTTTGATACCTATGTCCTTCCATTTTGCAATATAATTTTTGGTGGACTTGTCTTAGTCCACTCAAACCGACTCAGTGAATCACTGAGTTGGCATTGAGTCCACTTTTATGCCTGAATCTTTGGATAATTCCTACTATCCAATTAGGTGAGCTCACTGGAGCTCGTTGATCCTATTTGGCGATCATCCTTCCTGTTAGGCGAGCCTTAGGAATGTTTTTGAAATTTGATTCAATATGTGTTTGATTTCAACTAACCTTCATGGATCCTATGTTTGAATGTGTCTTTGCAGGAAATGGCATGAACTAAGGGCAAGAAAGTTGTTTCATCCGACACTCAGTTAGATAGAGAGTCTTCTCCTCCTCCACCTCTTCTAAACAAACTGAATGGAATCTCTATTAATGAGCCTTCAAAGTCCCCTCGTGACTAATAAACAAATCCTCAGACCCCTACCGGCGAGGGTAAGAAAGTGAGGAACCATATTTCCATAAAGTAGGTGAACATTCCCTACAAGTTAGTATAACCTCCACAAGATCCTCACCCTGCTTCCCGTGTTCTCTCGATAATAGCTCCAAGGGATTTGAATAAGCTGAAGGTGGAAGGACAATGAACTATTTTGGAGGAGCGGTGACTCTTTACTAATGGAATCATGAGGGACTACCCATACATATGAGCAGCAATAAAATTTCACAAGTTGGAGCAATTCACTAGTGTAAGAAGACCTTATGTGCTAAAGTGGGTGCGAGAATTCTATGACACCTATGCTAAGACATTGCCAAAGAGGAGAAAGGGCATTGTTTGGAAGACTATAGACAAAGTGGAAGTGAGGGGCAAAATGGTGCAATGTCATGCAAATGAAATCAACACAATGTTATGCACCCCATCCAACCATGCTGATGAATAGATGACCCGGATACATAAAAGTCTTGATGCATTAAAGGGTTGTTGGACCCTCTATTATCTTATGAGTCTTCTCCCTCCTGGATTACTGAAGGGGCGAAGATAGAGAAGAAGGACCTAAACATTGTGGCACGGTACTAGTTCAGGTTCATTAGCAGCAATATCATGTCCTCCCAGAAAGAGTCAATACTCTAGCACCCAAAGGCAATTATAGTGGGCACAATCATTGTGAAGGAAAAGATCAATGTGGGTGACATCATTGAGGAAGAAATATTGATGACGTCTAGGCATGAGCATATGTCGCTCCCGTTTCTGGTACTGATTATGCAACTGTGTGAGAGGGCAAGAGTCTCTTTCTAGGCATCTATAGATGTGAGGATCACACCACCTTCATCCAGTGATATCAAATGGTTTGAGGCTGAGTGCTTACGAGATGATGCGGCATGGAGGAAGAGTCTACCACAGACTCGATACCCATGGTTGATCCCACTACACTTACAGTTGAGGGTAGAAAACCTGCTCCTTCTATAGAGCATGAAGGTATTTCTACACCTTCCTCTAATACTAGCCCTACAACCTTTGTATCTGCATTTGTTGATGTTGTTGTGAGACATCCCCCCATCATGATGTCAGTCCCCCTTGACCCAAGTATTGATTTACAAGATGGATAGCCTTTCCCCATCGGCAAATGTTAGAGCCACTTGGGTTGAGACGGACATGCACAAGATGATTGATCAGGCCACTGAAAAGGCCTTAGCTCCTCTGATCAAGAGAGTGGTTAAGTGTGAGGGGATGGTTGAGAGTCATATTGTAAGGTTGGATGACCTCACAGCAAGATTAAAGCCTTAGGAGAATGCTGAGGGTAGCTCTGGTGCACTAGACACCATGAGGGATGAGCTTGATACCCTGCGAGTGGAGGTGGTCCAACTGCATTCTACAGACATATCCACTCTTTCGGGTGAGGTTCTTTATCGAATGTACTTGCCTCCATGCTTGAGATGATGAACACTATGACAATCCCTAATGAGCAGCTTGGGATTGTTGTGAGTGTTGATGTTGTGGATGATGAGAGTGAGAGGGCCAAGGATGCGTTGGCTGGGGAGAAGGACGAGGAGGAGTTGCGGGACGAAGAATTTGGGATTGCAGAGATGTTGACTGAGTTGTAGGAGATTGAGGAGGTCATTCTTCAGGTAGCCCTAGAGAGATCCCTTTGGGAGACTTTAGAGGTTGGTTTTAGTGGAGTCACTTCAGACTCCCCCATCCCTTTGATTGTTAAGACATGTATTGATGCCCAAGTTGAGTCGTCCCTGACTGTTGAGACTCCAGTGCTCCACGGACATAGCCTGTTAGGGGGGTCATTTTATCTCGGCCTCCCCGTACTTTTGTTTATATTACATTAAGGACACTGCTACATTTTTTGGTGGGGTGAGGGCCTTTGAGCCAATAGTCCCTGATCTTGGGCATATTTGTATGCCTCTACAAGAAAATATTGAATTAGCAATAACTTTTTAGCAACAATTAAATTATTGTAGGCTAATATGAATTAATGGCAATAACTTGATTTAACAGTTGCTATATCTTTTAACTTTTATCCACAATTTTCTTTTTATTGGCAAACATTTTAATCTTGTTGCAATAGTTACGGTTATTATAATAACTTTTAAATAAGTTGCAACAACTTTTTACCGCAACAACTTTTTACCAACAATTAAAATATTGTTGCCTAATTTAATAAATAGGAACAACTTAATTCAGTTGTTGCTATCCCATAAAATATTTGACTACAATAATATTTTCATGTTAATAATGCACTTAATTTCACAAAACTGTAAATAATTATACTATTTAATTTTCCACCGAAAGAAAACGCGGGAAAACTCAATTTTATTTTCCCCAATTTTTAGCGGCTTTTCAGTTTTCCACCAAAAGGGATGCTAGGCTTTCTCTTTTCATTATTTCACTGATCTCTCCTCTAGATTTCTTCTCTTGAAATTTGTTGCTCGATTGCTGCGTTCAGCCCAATGTCTGGTGAGTTATCCTTTGCAATTTAGTTTGGCGGTTTCTTGCTTGTGATTTAGTTATCATGTACTTTTTAATTTGTGGTTCCTTCTCAGTGTTTGTGAAGTTCTTTTCTCTGTATGATAGAAGCTCGAAACTTTTGGACTAGGAAAAGTTTGATTTTATTTTGGGTTTATGGGTATTTGGATTCGACTTTGATAGAACTACTTATAAGATGTTTATTGTGAAAAAAATTCATAACCTTAAGACTGAACTCATACAATGTAAATTGTGAATCCTCCTCAAACTCCAACATGTTTGTTGTACAATATCAAGTTAAATTGTAGTCCAACTATTCTAACTTCATACTGCACTAATTAATTAGGTGCATGATCCAATCTAATGAAAATGTCACCCGTTCTTTTCTTATCTTCCCCTTAATTCCATAAAGGATCAATAAAAAGTTTTTGGGAAAAGCCAAATGGGGTTACTAAAATAGGATGCATGAAGAAATAATAACTTTGGTAGTTAAAGTTTGATAGAACTGTTGAAATGCTTAACAATATCCAAACCTTATAATTTATAAAAGGCTTTATTAGAGTCAGTATTGAAATGCAGGCACATGGGTTTTAAGAACAAATTTTAATAGTAGAGGTAGTTGAAAGGCTTGCTTAGAGTCATCTTTCTTTCAATAACTATGCCTACTATTGCAATGATGGTAATATACAGTGAATATGTTGAGACTGTGAGAATGGAAAATTTGTTTTGATTATTTAAGAGGTTCGATATTTGATTTTTCAAGATTTTAAACAATAAGAGCCCAAAATCAACTAAAGAATGGAAAATCAAATCCAAAAATGACGTAATCCGGTTTGATCCAGTTTTTTATTTTATGCCTTCCTCTACTTCACACTCCACAAAAAATATCTATCATTTAAGCCATCAGATTTCATATTTTCGTTGGACTTTACCATATTTTGTCCATCCCCAATTAATGTAACACCCCGTAATTTAGTGAGTTGAACTAGTGAGTTCTAGAGCCTTTGGTAAGAGTTTTGGAGTGTAGTATGAGGGTTAAAACTTGTAAAAATGGTTCCCGTACTTAGAATAGGGGTTTTAGGGGTTAAACATCTGGGTAAGACTCCCCAACAACCAACCAAAGGGGCCCTTAAGGAGGACCCAAAAACAATGTCTAAATCTGGAAATTTTAGTGACCTACGGATGCCATCTACTGGCCGTAGATGGACCCACGCCCCTTAGGTTGGGGTCGTGGGTAAAGGCCTGCAGTGGCCTGCACTTTTAGAGCGGCAGACCTCATCTATGGAGGTGGTCCACGCCCAGTAGATCCACCTACGATCCGTAGATGGTGAGGTCGTAGGTGCTGCCAGTTTTAAGTGTTAGTTTTAAGTTGGAGGTTTGGGAATTGACTAGTTAATTAATTAGGGGTTAAAGGAGATCGGTTAGTTAGTTAATTAGCCACCTATATAAGTATAATGCACCCCCAAACTAATCACTTTAACTCATTCTTCCAAGAACCCAAATTACTCTCAAGAAATTCTCTCTCTAGAAGCTAAGAAGAAGAAGAAGAAGCAGAAGAGAAGAGAAGAGAAGAAGGCAGCACCTAGGTCGATTTTTCTCCATGGATTCAAGCTTTATTTAGGGCTTTGAAGCAAGGTATGTGTCACGACCCAAGCCTAGGACCTTGACGTGATATGGCGAATGAGGAACCCGAAGGAACCCCAAACAAGCCTCTCAAACTTGTCATCACACTTCATCGGTCGCGGAAGTACAATCAACATTAATTAGCGGGAAATAGGGACTAAGGGCAAACCATTTCAAAATGACATCATAGAACAAGAGTCAAGCTCATTTACAAAATACTTGTCCAACGCACACCTCTACATACATAGATAGGACGGGGGCCATGACATACTACCGGCTCCCCTCATAGTCAAAATACAATTGCAAGCTAAAGTCTCAAAACATAGGAGTAGGAAACATAACATAGCCCTCGAATCATTGAGGACTCACCAACAAACTCGGATAAGCACCGTACTAGCCACGTGAATGGAGAGAAGGATCAAGAGTAGCTCAGGTCCCTACATGGTGACATCATGTAGGCAAAATATGCGTTAGTACTTGGAATGTACTAAGTATGCGGGCGGGGTGCAACACAACAATAGACAAGGGCACAATCGAAATACAAGAAATAGTTTCATAGGCATTATGAATAACAATATGAGGATGCATGATCAAAGTGACGTCAAAACATGTTTAAGTAAATCTATCCTAATAATAGATATCATATGTGTACGCATGATCCAACCAATCTATAACCCCAACTTAGGATGGGGGATGTCGTTCACACCCGGACACCCTGGTGGCAAGGTATAAACCCCTCACATGGTTGATGTTGGTCACACCCCAAGCATCCTAGGTGGTGAGATATAAACCTCTCACATGGTTGAAGTTGGTCATGCAACACTTTATATAGGAAATTCCCATTAGGCTCTAATGCAATCTCACGTATGGAATGAACATATACACAATCTTAGTTTGTCATCAACACATCTCTGGATTGCCATACATCTCATAACTCAAGCTTTAAAGCATCGATTCATCAATTCTCCATAGTTGGACATTTTGTCAAATACCTTGAAGGCATGTAATGGAATCAAAGGGCATGCAAAATAGGGTAGTAATTGTGCAGTCAAACCAGTGAACAACCTACAACAACACCTTTTATCACCCACAATACCACATGAAAATCTCCACATCCATTCCAAATTTATATTCAAAGTTCTAGAGTCACAACATGCTCAAAACAATCACTTTTCATGTTTAAAATTCAATGTGCAGGAAATTATTACAAAGAACAAGACTAATTTATGAATCTTAACTTAAACCATGAATTAGTGAGTAGAATAGAGTCTAGGCACTATGGGTGGAAGGACCCATGAGTTCAACACCACATACCTTGAGTTCTTATGAAGGTCTTGAGAGTGTCTTCAATGGAAGCTTGGAACTTGGAGCAAGAGTCTCTTCAATCTTGAGGAAGGTTTTGGATTAGGGTTCTTGAGAGAACTTGAGAGAAAATGTGTCTAAGTATGGGAGAGGTGTTTTGGGAAATGTTTTAGAGATGGGAATTGAACTAATGGTATATAGGAAATAACATATGCCCTTTGGAAAAATGGTCCAACACTTAGAAAAAAAAATGAGGCGGGTGAACAGTAAAAACGCTCACTGGAAATTGCATTTCCTGCCGGACAGATTTTACGAAAATGGGCATAACTTCTTCGTCCGAACTCCGAATGAGGTGAAACGAAGTGCGTTAGGTAGCTAACTCAAAGGGCTTTCCATGGATATGTTATGGGCCACCCAATTATTTGTGTGCTAGGAGATATGACCCTCCAAAGTAGACCCTCGAAAAAGGCTTCACTTGGAAATTTCGGATTTTGATACGGTTGCTCTAAAATTTGGGTTAGACCCATTTCCCACTCAATTTGACCCCCTAAACAAGAATATGAAGTCGGATTTTCGAAAAACGAAACGGATTTTTTTTGATATAGCTAAACAAGTTTCCGGTAACTTCCGAAGCACATTTTTAAGAACCTTTTGGGTCATTTCAATATCTCCCCCTTGGGAACATTCGTCCCCGAATGTGGAAGAGACGTACAAGGCAAGACTTAGTAAGAACATATCAGCCCCAACATGAATGCAAAAATTTTATTTAAACATCACTTCAAGATTTCAAAACTTAGTGTAAAGCATCCATAACTCATCAATTTAAACATATATGCACATTAATGATTCAGGGGCTGAAATGTAAGACTCAATGGAGTACAAAGGACTTGATTTAATACCTTAGGCTTGAGTGGAGTTGAATAGATAAGGATAACGTCTTTGCATGTCCGCTTCGGCCTCCCAAGTAGCACTCTCCACTTGTTGATTTCTCCAAAGCACCTTAACGGACGCCACTTCTTTGTTCCTCAACCTTTTAACTTGTCTATCTAAGATCTGAACCGGGACTTCTTCATACGTCAAATTATCTTCTACAACACCCACAACCTCAAGAGGTACAATAGCGTTAGGATCACCAACACATTTCCTCAACATCGATACATGGAATACCGGATGAACTAATTCCATCTCCTTGGGCAACCCCAACTCATAGGCTACTTTACCAACCCTTCTTATTATCTCATAAGGACCGACATACCTAGGACTTAATTTCCCCTTCTTACCAAAACGAACCACACCTTTCATTGGAGAAACTTTCAAATAAACCCAATCACCCACTTTGAATTCAAGATCCCGTCTCCTCACATCGGCATAAGACTTTTGACGACTTTGGGCTGTTTTCAACCTCTCCCTAATCATCCTTACCTTCTCAAGAGCATCCATGACCAGATCCGGACCCAACAAGGCCACCTCTCCAACTTCAAACCACCCAACCGGTGACCTACACCGTCTACCATAAAGTGCCTCAAAAGGAGCCATACCGATACTAGAATGATAACTATTGTTGTATGCAAATTCAATCAAAGGAAGATGATCATCCCAACTACCTTTCAACTCCAATACACAAGCTCTAAGCATATCCTCCAAGGTTTGAATTGTTCTTTCGGCTTGGCCATCCGTTTGAGGGTGGAAGGCCGTGCTAAGCTTTACCTTTGTACCAAGACCCCTTTGGAATGACTTCCAAAAGTGAGAAGTGAATTGGGCACCACGATCCGAGATGATAGACAAAGGAATCCCATGCAACCTTACCAATTCATGAATGTACAACTTGGCATACTCTTCAGCCCCGTAAGTAGTTTTAACCGGTAGGAAATGAGCCGACTTTGTCATCCGATCAACCACCACCCAAACCGAATCAAAGCCTCTTCTAGCCTTGGGTAAGCCCACTACAAAATCCATGTTGATTTCTTCCCACTTCCAAGTAGGTATCTCAATGTCTTGAGTTAGGCCACCCGGCCTTTGATGTTCGGCCTTGACTTGTTGACAACTATGGCAACCCGAAACAAATTTTGCAATGTCCTTCTTCATACCGCCCCACCAATACACATCCCTCAAGTCTCTATACATCTTTGTTGACCCCGGATGAATAGAATAAAAAGAATTATGAGCCTCATCAAGGATTCTTTCCCTCACACCATCCACACAAGGAACACATAATCTACCTTGGTACCTAAGGGCACCATCTCCCCCTTGGGAGAAAACCTCCACCTTACCACTACTCACCGAAGCCTTTAATTCTACCAAAGAAGGATCAAGATCTTGCTTGACTATCACCTCATCAACCAAGGAAGACCTTGAACCATCAACAACAACTACTCCTCCACTATCCACCCCTTCTAACCTAACTCCCAATTTGGCCAACCGATGGACCTCCTTAGCCAACTCTTTACTACCTTCCTCCACATGAGCCAAGCTACCCATGGACACTCTACTCAATGCATCCGCCACCACATTAGCTTTCCCCGGATGATAGTGAACACTCATATCATAATCCTTAAGGAATTCTAACCACCTCCTTTGTCTCAAGTTAAGATCTTTTTGCGTGAACACATATTGGAGATTCTTATGGTCGGTGAAGATATCAACATGCACCCCATACAAATAATGACGCCAAATCTTTAAAGCAAAAACCACGGCGGCCAATTCAAGATCATGGGTTGGGTAATTTTTTTCATGAACCTTAAGTTGCCTAGAAGCATAGGCTATAACCTTACCACTTTGCATCAACACACAACCCAAACCAATACGGGAAGCATCACAATAAACAACAAAACCTTCTAACCCATCCGGAAGTGACAAAATAGGAGCGGACACAAGCCTTTCTTTCAAAGTTTGGAAGCTTTCCTCACACTCATCCGACCACACAAATTTAGCCTTCTTTTGAGTCAACTTAGTCATAGGAGAAGCAAGAGAAGAAAACCCTTCCACAAATCTCCTATAATAACCCGCTAAACCCAAGAAACTCCTTATATCCGACGGGGTCAAAGGTCTAGGCCAATTCCTAATAACATCGGTCTTCTTAGGATCCACCTTAATACCATCCCCCGACACCACATGGCCTAGGAAAGCAACTTCCTTCAACCAAAACTCACACTTTTCATATTTAGCGTACAACTTCTCTTCCCTCAATCTTTGGAGTACAACCCTCAAGTGACCCTTGTGCTCTTCCTCACCCCGAGAATAGATCAAGATGTCATCTATAAACACCACCACAAAAGAATCAAGGTAGGGTTTGAAAACCCTATTCATCAAATCCATAAAGAGAGCCGGAGCATTAGTCAACCCGAAAGACATCACCACAAACTCATAGTGCCCATACCTAGTACGAAAGGCCGTCTTGAGAATATCACACTCCCTCACCTTCACTTGATGATACCCTGACCGAAGATCAATCTTAGAGAAGTGACTAGCCCCATGCAATTGGTCAAATAAATCGTCAATCCTTGGAAGAGGATACCTATTCTTGACGGTGACCCTATTAAGTTGTCGATAATCAATACACATTCTAAGAGACCCATCTTTCTTCTTCACAAACAAAACCGGAGCACCCCAGGGAGAATGACTAGGTCTAATAAACCCCTTCTCTAACAAATCTTTTAATTGCTCTTTCAACTCTTTCAACTCCGCCGGGGCCATACGGTAAGGGGGGATAGAAATAGGTTGAGTATCGGGAAGGAGGTCTATACCAAGATCTATCTCCCTTTCGGGAGGGACACCGGGAAGGTCTTCTGGGAAGACATCTAGAAACTCATTAACAACCGGAATAGACTCAATAGGAGGGACTTTAGACTCCACATCATTGACTCTCACAATATGGTACAAGCACCCTTTGGAAATCAACCTATGGGCTTTAATGCAAGAAATGAATTTCCCCTTCACCACAACATCCCGGCTCTCCCACTCAAGGACGGGTTCATTAGGAAATCGGAACTTGACTTTACGAGTCCTACAATCAATAGAAGCATAATATGCATGCAACCAATCCATCCCAAGAATAACATCAAAATCCACCATGTTCAACTCAACAAGATCACAAGGCAACAACTTATTTAATATGCAAACCGGACAATTTCTATACACTTTTCTAGCAACAATAGAGACACCAATGGGAGTGGATACTTCATATGACTCATGCAACAATTCCGACTCGACATGAAATTTTCTAGCAACTAAGGGGGTAACAAAGGAAAGGGTGGCACCCGGATCAATCAAAGTATAAACATCAAGATCAAAGATTTGCAACATACCGGTCACCACATCCGGAGTCTCATTAACACCTTGTCTACCATGCAAAGCATAAAATCGATTGTCCCTTGGGGCACCACTTTGAGAAGCACCTCTACCCAAAGGAGTAGTGTTAGCACTTCGGACCTTGTTGCGGATCTTGGGACATTCAAACCTCTTATGACCCACTTCTCCACATTCAAAGCAAGCACCCGAACCCTTCATGCAAGGACCACCATGCTTCCTCCCACACTTAGGGCATACATCCATAGAACCCACTTCACCTCCCCCTTGAGGTCTAGGAACATTGATAGCAAATCCCCGGTTGACATGAGGGTTTCCTCGGCCTTGATGAAATCTAGCACCCTTAGGGAACCTATTCTCCAATCGGGCCCTCTTGGCCTCGTGCCCCCTTCTCTTCCTCAATTTCTCCTCCTCCATTTGCTCGGCATAAGTCATCAACCGAGACAAATCCATATCTCCAATGAGCATAGCGGACCGACACTCCTCACTAACCAAGTCGGATACACCCATCACAAATTTGTTCATCCTCGACCTAGAGTCGGCCACCAAGTGAGGTGCATACTTGGAGAGTTGGACAAATTTGAGGGCATACTCCCTCACACTCATAGCTCCTTGCTTCAAGTTCATGAACTCCACCAACTTTGCCTCCCTAAGCTCAAGAGGGAAGAACCTATTAAGGAAAGCAAGTTTAAACTCCTCCCACAACACCACATAGCCATTACCTTTCTCACCCTTCCATTGATCAAACCAAATTTGAGCAACCCCCTTGAGTTGGTAGGCCGCCAATTCCGCCTTCTCACAAGCACCAACATCCATAATGGTCAAGATTTTGCATACCTCATCGATGAACTCTTGCGGGTCCTCATCCACCTTTGAACCATGGAAGACCGGAGGGTTCATCCTCATGAAATCTCTCACCCTTTCCCCCGGGGTGGTAGTTCGAGGAGCTTGGGCTCCTTGTTGCACTTGGTTAGCTACCACTTGTGCAAGCATGGTGAGTGCATCACGGAGCTCACCATTGGTGGGTGGCTCTTCCGGTGATCGGGCCCGTCTTCCCCTCATGTTTGGCATGATGATCTAGCAATCCAAAGAACAAGCGTTAGGGAGGAATCACCTTATCGCACTCTAAGCACGACATAGAACATGAAGAAGGGAAACCTTTCCTAAAACGTTTTGTAGCCTCCCATTCATAGTCGTGGCGCGCTTCACAACCATGATTAGGACTCTACTCAACGCGGTGTGTTGGACTCCGAGGATTTAACAACCTAGTGCTCTGATACCAAGCTTGTCACGACCCAAGCCTAGGGCCTAGACGTGACATGGCGAATGAGGAACCCGAAGGAACCCCAAACAAGCCTCTCAAACTTGTCATCACACTTCATCGGTCGCGGAAGTACAATCAACATTAATTAACGGGAAATAGGGACTAAGGGCAAACCATTTCAAAATGACATCATAGAACAAGAGTCAAGCTCATTTACAAAATACTTGTCCAACGCACACCTCTACATACATAGATAGGACGGGGGCCATGACATACTACCGGCTCCCCTCATAGTCAAAATACAATTGCAAGCTAAAGTCTCAAAACATAGGAGTAGGAAACATAACATAGCCCTCGAATCATTGAGGACTCACCAACAAACTCGGATAAGCACCGTACTAGCCACGTGAATGGAGAGAAGGATCAAGAGTAGCTCCGGTCCCTACATGGTGACATCATGTAGGCAAAATATGCGTTAGTACTTGGAATGTACTAAGTATGCGGGGTGCAACACAACAATAGACAAGGACACAATCGAAATACAAGAAATAGTTTCATAGGCATTATGAATAACAATATGAGGATGCATGATCAAAGTGAAGTCAAAACATGTTTAAGTAAATCTATACTAATAGTAGATATCATATGTGTATGCATGATCCAACCAATCTATAACCCCAACTTAGGATGGGGGATGCCGTTCACACCCGGACACCCTGGTGGCAAGGTATAAACCCCTCACATGGTTGATGTTGGTCACACCCCAAGCATCCTAGGTGGTGAGATATAAACCTCTCACATGGTTGATGTTGGTCACACCCCAAGCATCCTAGGTGGTGAGATATAAACCTCTCACATGGTTGTCCGGTTCTTTTCCCCCGGACCGGGCATGGTCATGCAACACTTTATATAGGAAATTCCCATTAGGCTCTAATGCAATCTCACGTATGGAATGAACATATACACAAGCTTAGTTTGTCATCAACACATCTCTGGATTGCCATACATCTCATAACTCAAGCTTTAAAGCATCGATTCATCAATTCTCCATAGTTGGACATTTTGTCAAACACCTTGAAGGCATGTAATGGAATCAAAGAGCATGGAAAATAGGGTAGTAATTATGCAGCCAAACCAGTGAACAACCTACAACAACACCTTTTAACACCCACAATACCACATGAAAATCTCCACATCCATTCCAAATTTAGATTCAAGTTCTAGAGTCACAACATGCTCAAAACAATCACTTTTCATGTTTAAAATTCAATGTGCAGGAAATTATTACAAAGAACAAGACTAATTTATGAATCTTAACTTAAACCATGAATTAGTGAGTAGAATAGAGTCTAGGCACTATGGGTGGAAGGACCCATGAGTTCAACACCACATACCTTGAGTTCTTATGAAGGTCTTGAGAGTGTCTTCAATGAAAGCTTGGAACTTGGAGCAAGAGTCTCTTCAATCTTGAGGAAAGTTTTGGATTAGGGTTCTTGAGAGAATTTGAGAGAAAATGTGTCTAAGTATGGGAGAGGTGTTTTGGGAAATGTTTTAGAGATGGGAATTGAAATAATGGTATATAGGAAATAACATATGCCATTTGGAAAAATGGTCCAACACTTAGAAAAAAAAATGAGGCGGGTGAAAAGTAAAAACGCTCACTAGAAATTGCATTTTCTGTCGGACAGATTTTACGAAAATGGGCATAACTTCTTCGTCCGAACTCCGAATGAGGTGAAACAAATTGCGTTAGGTAGTTAACTCAAAGGGCTTTCCATGGATATGTTATGGCCCATCCAATTATTTGTGTTCTAGGAGATATGACCCTCCAAAGTAGACCCTCGAAAAAGGCTTCAGATGGAAATTTCGGATTTTGATACGGTTGCTCTAAAATCTGGGTTAGACCCATTTCCCACTCAATTTGACCCCCTAAACAAGAATTTGAAGTCGGATTTTCAAAAAACGAAACGGATTTTTTTTTTATATAGCTAAACCAGTTTCCGGTAACTTCCGAAGCACATTTTTAAGAACCTTTTGGGTCATTTCAGTATGTGAAGCTTAATCATATATGGGTTCTTCCACCCGTAGAGCCCCCACAGTTTCCCCACTTGTGAAATCAAAAACCCAATTCTAGTTAGGGTTCTACTTGCATTGTGGGTAGGGTTTGGGTGTGATTTCAATCTAGTGGATATCACCCAATTGTGATTGATTTAGATTTGTTTAATGATATTATGATTAATTCATGTGATTTCTATTGTAAACCCTAAATTGATGAATGTAATCTTTGCGGGTTTATGCCACTAGAGGCAACGTTGAAGGTTCAAAGGTGATCTTCCTAAATCAATGTCTTGTATACTAATTGATCATAGTTAGGATCATCTAATCATGAATTGAACTAGACTTTGTTGAATAGGAAGGATTTCAACTTGTAAAGTTAGAATTGAACCTTTATGAATCAATTATGACTAGAATCACTTAGTAGTAAAGAATGTGATTGAATAGCTTGTAATTTAGACATGAGTTATGATAGAATGAAGTTAAGCTTGAAAGTGGGGCTTGTAGCCATCATTGTTAGGACTTTGGGGTTAAAGTCAATATGATGTGATCTTGTTATGTATTCTCTTTCTCTTATACACTTAGACATGAATATGCGAGGGGATTCAAGTTCTCTCACATAGAAGGATTCTAGGTTGAATTAATAACCTAAAATGAATTAAATCATGTTAGTCCAGATTAGCTTGAAGTTGAGGCATATGTTTCCTTCCTGTATAGCTTGGCTTAGTAGGATAAGACCAAGGTTGATAGCTTGGGATAGCGGATCTATACTCTCCTAAGGGATAGCTTGACTTAGCATTGTAGAATGCATGTCATGGTAGCATGAGTTAGTAGTAGTCATGTATGCCTTGGATTAAGGATGTACACTCTCATATGGGTTGCTTGGACTAGCATTGTTTAGATGCATTCATGGTATCTTGACTTGGTTTGGCCAAGACCATTTCATGGTAGCTTTAGGATTGAGGACTTATACTCTCCTAAGGGTAACTTAGGATAGAGGATTCATATTCTCCTAAGGGTAGCTTGGCTTACATTGTAAGGTGCATTTCAAGGATAGCTTTAGTTAGGTTAGTAATGGTAGCTTGGGATTGAGGACTCATACTCTCCTAAGGATAGCTTAGGGTTGAGAATCATACTCCCCTATGGATAGCTTGCATTTTCATTCTAGTACTCTTGTAAGGGTAGCATGACTTAGTTGGCTTAGGACTATTTCATGGTAACTAGGATAGGACACGTGTACCTTTCCTAGAGTAGCTTGGACTTGCATGTTAGTGTGTCTTCCAAGGTAATTATCTTAGCTTAACCTAGTTATGTTAGTAAGATGATAACATGGTCTAGCCTAATAGGGGTTATTCCTTGGTAGCCTTGAATAGAGAAATAGAGGTCATTCATGGGTTATGACTTGCCTAGTACTAAATAGGGAAGTACCTTATATGAAAATAGGCAAATAGAATAGAGGGACTAGACCCCAACTAGTGAACATTCATGGTAACCTATAGAAGTACTTAGTATGGGTAGTAGTATAGGATGCTATCCATACATGGCACAACTATGACTTGAGGCTAGTTGTGAAGGATTCCTTTATGTAGTATGACTTAGCTTGGGTTGTTGCCATAGTTGCCTTCCAAGATATGATTCACTAAGGTGGTAGTTCCCTTGTCTATATGAAGTAGGCTTATAGTAAGACTAAAAGGACGGTGAATATTACTTAGATGACTTCAAGGCTATGCTTAGTGTGAAGGGTAGTATGGGATGTCTTTCATGCATTGCACAAGTGTGTCTTGAGGTTACTTGGAAGTATGGTGCGCTTATGGTAGAAAGACTTATGACTTAACCATGCACATAGACTATGATTAAGATGACTAGAAGGGGATACTTGTCTTGGGTGGTATTATGGGATGCTATTCTTACTTTTCACTTGTATACTTTTGAGGTTACTTGAGAATGGTGTTATTATGGTATGGATGACCTAGGGTCAATTATGCTTATGTGGTTATGACTTATCTCCTATGCTCATTAACTATGTCTTATGTTGACTCATGTTTATATGGAGCTTATGTTGGAGACTATGCTATGACTATGATGATTATGCTATGAATGTGTTATTGTCTCTTATGCTTATGTCTTATGTTGTAACACCCGAAAAATTAGTAGACTAAACTAGAGCCAAGAGCTAGGGTTCTAGAGTGTGATGTTGAGAATCTGAGTCGTAGTTGAGACTTTGCTTGCTTAGATTGATGAGTTTAGTGGATGAACGTCTAGGTATGTATTAGACCTAGTAGCCTAGATGAGCTTAGATAGTTTGGTTGAGCTTGGGAAGGACAAGCACCAAGGCAAAAGGGCAAGCCTAAGCCAAAGGGCCAAGGCTGCCCGACCTTGGCAAGCTATTTCCTAAGGGTTCACGACAACCTTCACAACCAGTGGTGTGGACCATGGTCCGTGATGGGGTCCGTAAAGATGCCTTAGACACTTGGGAGTCAAGGCCTTGAGGCCAAGACACTTCCCCAAGTTCACGAGGCACTTCACGAGCCGTTGGCTTGACCACTGCCCGTCAAAGTACCCGTGAAGGTGCCTTAATGTTTTAGGGAGTTTTAGGGTATTGGCAAGTTGGGGGAGGCACTGGTCAAGGGACCACGGGCACCACCACGGGCCGTGGTGCCCTTGACGGACCGTCCAAGTGACTGTGGTTCCTGGGACGGAGCTGCCAAGTGAGGGACATTTGGGTAAAATCCTATTCGACTAGTTTTAAGTGGGGGTCATTTTATATGTGTTTTATTCACCTATTATGAGTATTTTAAGTCTTTAACCCCTCAATTATAGGTCACTTTACACTAGACCCAAATCAAAACCCCAAAATCCTCTCCACTCAAATAATTCTCTCTCTAGAAAACCTAAGAAGAAGAAGAGGAAGAAGGAAAAGAAGAGAAGGAGGCTAGGTCGAATATCACCATTGAAGCAAGATTAGTAGGGCTTTGAATTAGGGTATGTTTCTCTTTTCATCTATGGGTTCTTCCACCCATAGAGTCCCCTAATATTTCCACTAATTTGTGAAGAAGAACCCCAATCTAAGCTAAGGTTATTTCCAATGTGTGGATGTAGTTGGGTGTGATTCCAAAGTGTTGGATAATACTTTTTTATGACTAATTTGGCATTTAAGTGTGATATTATGATGAAATTATGTGGTTTCAATGTTTAACCCTAGTTTTCTTGATGAGTTTCATGATTTGTGGGTTGATGCCATTAAAGGGCAAATTGAAGGTTCATGAGTGACCTTTTTGTAACAATGTCATGACTAGTAATTGTTCAAGGTTAGGAACACATAATCATGAATTGAACTTAGACTAATTGAATATGATTGATCTTGTCTTGTAAAGTTGGAATTGAACCTTTAGGATGAATTATGGCTAGAATCACCTAGTAAAGAGGAATGTGATGAGAATTGCTTAAGAAGAAGCCTATTACTTGAATGTCTTGTAATCTAGATATGATTAAGGATAGAATGAAGTAAAGCTTTGAGATGAAGGCTTGTAGTCATGAATATTGAATCACTAGGGCTTGAGAGTAGGGTCAATGTGATGAATAGAATATAATGGGTAGGTTTATGGTGAAAGGCATATACTCACCTAGTCTACTTTATGAATGCATGAAAGTATGAAGTGATAGAATCACTTGAGCAGGGATGGATTATCAGGGACAAAGGACATCCTACCATGAGAGATGAATGTTAAGCAAAGCTTAACAATTAAACCTTGAGGTGTATGCTTGGCTCCAAGTGGATATTGACAATGAGAAGGAGTGTCACATAAGAAAGGGTCCGGGCTCCAAGTAGAAAGGAGAACCACACCTAGTTTATGTGAGGAATATCCAAGTACAAGGGGGAACTCTTACGTAGTAGAGTGTGAGTTTTCCCATAGTTAGTTTTCATGAGATGGGACCCTTCACATAGTTGAGTCGAGGTTCCTTGTAGCAATCTCCATATCTAATTAACTAAGACACGCTTGAGAAGCATCTCATAGTGTTCAAAGCATAATGAACTAAGACTTACTTAATGAAGTGACTCATAGTGTTCTAGGATGTAGATGGACTTAGACTTGTTTAAGATAGCATCTCATAGGGTCCATGTAAAGAAGGAACTTAGACATACTTTATAGAGTATCTCATAGGGTTCCAAGTATAATACAGTGAGACATACTTAAGTAAGTATCTCCTAGTATCCATGCTAGTAATAAACTTAGACATACTAAAAGTGGTATCTCACAGGGTTCAAGTTATAAGTGAACTAAGATGTGCTTAAGAGAGTACCTCATAGTGTTCTAAAGATAAAGAGAGGAACTAGGTTCCAAACCAAGAAGTATTAGTAAGAGGACCTAGAAGTAATACTTAGCATGATTAGTATTATGGGATGATATGATTGCATTGCACAAGTATGATTTAGGGTTACTAAAGAGAATGAGTTGAGATAGGATTGTGCCATCATTGCCTTCCTTACTTTAGTGACTAAAGGTGAGAGACTCCCTTAGTTATAAAAAAAATTAAATAAATAGTTAGACCAAAGTAGGGTGAATATGACTAGGATGGCTTCAATGTTATGCTTAGTGTGAAGGGTATTATGGGATGTTTTTCATGCATTGCACAAGTGTGCTTTGAGGTTGCCTAGAAGTATGGTGCCCTTATGGTAGAGAAGCCTAGAGAATTTAACCACGTATATAGACTATGATTAAGATGACTAAGAATGGATACATGGCTTGGGTAGTATTATGGGATCTTATTCTTGCTTTGCACTTGTATGCTTTTGAGGTTACTTGAGAATGGTACTATTATTGTATAGATGAATAAGAGTCAATAATGCTTATATGATACTTATTATGTTAGAGTTGGCTTATTGTAATTATGAAGGTTAAGTAAGGCTATGCTATAATTATGATTTACCTCTTATGTTCTTATATCTTGCGTTATGTTGACTTATGATGTTATGTTATCTTCTTGGAGTTTATGTTATTATCTCTTATGACTATGTCTTATGTTGACTAACCATTTTAGATGTTTTATCTTGGTATGTTAGCTTTCATACTTGGTACATTTTGTATTAAAGCATATTGCCTACATTCTAATTAAATGTTGGGTTTGGAGACTTAAGTGCTACTTGGGAGATAGGTTTTCTAAGGAGCTAAGAAGATCGAAGATTTGGTGAGTCCTCATAGTTTCGAGGATGAACCTATTACTTTTCTTATGTTTTAGACTTTTTATGGGTTGCGTCCCAAGACTTTAAATCATGTTATTCATGGATGGTTTGAGACAAAGATGATAGAAAGACTTCTACTTTTATGAAATGTTTTTGATATTATGTTTTAAAGAAAGTTTTAAATTTCCCCGGATTTTCTATTATCCTATGTTATGAATATGCTAAGGGCTTGTATGTGACCCCTGGGGGTCAACTACGCCATGTTACGTCTAGGGGGTACTCCTGGGTCGTGACATATGTTGACTAACCATTTGAGAGGCTCTTATGATGTTGTGCTAGCTTTCATACTTGGTACATTTTGTACTAACGCATATTGCCTACATTCTAACCAAATGTAGGGTTGGAGACTTGAGTTGCTTTAGAGGCTAGGTTTCTAAGGCAAGAAGACTTGAAGACTTGGTGAGTCCTCATAGCTTCGAGGAAAAACACATCATGTTCCTTTATGTCATTTCTTTATGTTTTAGAGTTTGTATGGGCTGCATCCCAAGAGTTTTATTCAAGTATTTTGTTAGATGGTTTGAAACAAAGGTTTAGTAAAGACATCCGCTTCTTTAGTTATGAAAATAACTTCGATTGTAAAAGTTTTAAATTGTCCCTACTTTTCTAGTATCTTATGTTATGATTATGCTAAGGGATTGTATGAAATCCCTTCGGGGTCAAGTACGCCATGTTACTTTTAGTGGGTAACCGCAGGTCGTGACAATTAAGAACCTCATTGTTTGTATCTCTTGCCATATATGCTTCGTTGGTTGCTTAATCCAAGTTTTTTCCTCCCAGAAATATCACACTGTTGGGTTCTTCATATTCAATAGTGTATGAAACGACCCCAAAAATGCTCGAAAATGTGCTTCGGAAACACCTATAATTGTAATTTCCATATATGTAAAAATCTGTGCATGATTTCGGAAATTCGACTTCATATTCTTATTCAGGGGGTAAAATTGAGTGGGGAATGGGTCTAACCCGAATTTTAGAGCAACCGTATCAAAATTCGAAAATCGCAAAAAATGCGATTTCAGGGTCAACTTTAAAGGGGAATATCTCTTAGCACACAAGGAACTGGAAGGGCCGCTACCTATTAAATTAAAGCCCTTCGAGTTAGCTTTCCAATGCAATTGGTTTCACCTCATTCCGAGTTAGGATGAAGGAGTTATGATCATTTTCGTAAAACCTGTCGGAGCAGAATTTCAATTTCCAGTAGCTAAAGTTACTGTAGCGGCTGGACGTTTTTCTTTTATAAAAAAGAGGATTGTCCCATACTTAGTTATATTTCTTTCTAGCTTCAAAACACTCAAAAACACTCTCTAATCCCTCTCCAAAATTCCACCAAGATCTTCAACCAAATTCAAACATCTCAAGTTTTAATTCCGGATTCAAGACTCAATCTCAAGCATCAATTCTCCATTCCAATCTTCATCAAGGATTCTCCAAAGTTGAGGTATGTGGGTTGATTGTGGAAACCTTCCTTTCCACAAGTCCAACCATTTATCCTCTATTTTACTTCAAGTTTATGGGTCCTTATGATCATTTATGAACTCTTGAATT
>NC_064284.1:43729734-43800105 GCF_019186545.1 Solanum stenotomum
CGTGTGTATAATTTACTAACCCTTACCTTTACCTCATATTAGACATCATAATCGATGTTTGGCTTAGTTATTACTTCGCACCAATCGACACTAGCCTATTAGATAGTATCACACTAAATCTATGTTGATAATTCTTTTCTTGTTAATTACCTCCTTGGTCCGGCAAGTAGTAACAAGGCGAGTTCTAACGTTGGCCACTGTTAAAAAGACTTCTAAACGAAAGAATTATCAATGCATGCAAAATACTAGTCAAGAATTGCTTATTTACTATTCATACTTTGTTAATCGTTCATGGTTCCCACAACCCTAGTTATGAAAGTTAGCTACTCATTATCTCAAAAACACAATCAAAATTTATTAAAATAAATATGTTTGTGTTAATCAAACAATAGCTAAACTATCTTTTATTAATCACGAATATAAATAAATAATAAAGGAGAAGAAAGAATAAACCACAATTCTCCGGCCTCCACGGCGGCTCTTCCAAAGTTCCTAAGCTAGAAGAACATTTATATTGTGTCTTGTATCTTGGTTCTTGGCTTTTTTCTTAGAATAACTTTTCATGCCCTATTTATAGATATAGAAACCCTAAATAAAATAATTGAGTCCATCTTAAATTAGGAAATCAAAACCAAAAGGAATCGAATTCCTTTTTATTTTCGATGAAGCTATCCGCATCAATTTTCTTTTGTTGTTGTAGCCTTCCATTGTGAGACGTGTACAGTAGAGGTAAACTGAAATTTTCCAATTGTAGCTGCCTTTCCCCATATACATAAATATATTATTTTATTCAATTTAATCCATTAAGCTGTCTGCTTGATTTCCTTCTTCAACCTTCCATCTTTAATTCGTTTTAGCTTCAAACTTCTTTATTTTTCCACCAATTTAATCCTACAAATAAAATATACCATTTAGCACAATTCATAAAATTCATGCTCATAAAAGACATATATAAATAATAAATGTGAGAAAATAATGATTAAAAATATGTATTTTTAATCTCACATCACCTCCCTCTCTCTCTCTCTTTACATTTATCTTACTTTGAGTGTCTCTGCAATTATGGTGCACTTACAAAAACTCTCTTTTTAGTCTATCAAAAGCTAGATTAGACTCTTCTTTTCATTTATAGTTTTTGCCTTTTGTCTATGTGTTGTCTAAATTTCAGGGGCCAGGGCTTCAGTCTTTATACGAGAAAACAAATATGTTCTTTTCTATGTTGCTTGGACTCTTCAAAAGTGTCAAGGGTGCGTGTTGGATTCGCCTAAAAGAGTGTATTTTTGGAGAATCCGACATGGATGCAGCATTGAAAGTGAAGAGTCTGTACAACTTAGATTGTTTTCATACTTTTTATGGTATGCTCCTCAAAATTATTAGGTTGGTACTTGGTCGCTTATTAATTGTACAAGTTCCACACCCTTACTAGAAGGATCTAATACTCTAGAAAAATGACCTGCTGATAATTTACCAGATTCAATAGGTCTGAACTGCGGTTCAGTTTCTGCTTCTGTTATTTCTTTATCACAACTTTTTACAAAAGAAAACTAGAGATTCGATCCTCTTGTTAATGAACCTAACTAAGTTTGTGAACAAATAAAGAACAGAAACAAAATTTAACTGCAACAAGCAAGATCTAGCAAGCTGTTGATAACTTATATCACTCGAAATTCATAAATAGCTAACACCCGATATAACTTTTTATCAGGTTTGGAGTTTCATTCTTATGCATGCTAAGCAGGTAGTATCACTATATGTTATACTTTACTTTTTTTGTACCATATTTAATAGAATGGACTTCCTGCTACAATTTTTAAAATCTTTGCTAATTCAAATAGTTCAGAAGAGGCAACTCCTACAAGTCTTGTGGATGACAATTAGGTAAGTGAACTTCAATTAATTCATGTAAAATAATTTTATTGGTTGTATGCATAAATGAGTATGTTAATTGCTTGATTAAGTTTTGGTATGTTTTGTAGTAAATGTTGAAGTCGTTCTTAATTTGTAGCTTTGTGTCACGAAGTCATTCTTATCTTGGTTGTATGTGTAACTGTTCATCTAACTAGTCTTACCTTTCTCTATCGTAAATTATTGAGAAAATGATCAAAATGGTCCTTAATGTATAAGGGTTAAATTATTTTGGTCCTCTATATATACCATCTTATCTAAATAGTCCTTAATGTATTCAAAATGATAATCATTTTAGTCCTTAACCCTAAAACTAACCAAAAAAATTAAAAAGTATGTTAACTTTAACAGTGGGTCCCTTGGAATTGAGACCCTTCTTCCTCAATGTGCTCTATCACCATCACCACAAGCACACCCTTTTCCTTAACTTTTTTCTTTCACCATTTGAGGTCATGCTCCATATACACTACACCCATTTCTCATCTCCCTCTAAAAATTCTATTTTCATACATAATAAGAAGAAGAAAATCAAGATTACCAAAATAAATGTGAGCTAAGTAAATTGGATAAAAGTCTCTATTTTCCGTCCGAGGAGATCGCCATAAATAAATTCTTTTTAAGTTGTAACTAGTTATTTTGTCTTATTAAAGTGATCTATGGGGGATATAGCTATCTTTTCGTTTTAACCTTTTCAAAATTAGTAAGTCTTTCAAGCATTGTTTTTTCATTCTATTTTTAAAATAAAAGGGTAAATATTGAACAAACAGAGATAGAAAATAAAAATCTTACAAATGTTCTTTTGAAATTTAAAAAACCTTTTGTGAATATGAGAAGAATTTGGCAGTGGAAATTGTAAAAGAAATGACAACAGAAAGAAGAAGAAGGAGAAGAAATGGCGGAAAAAAATGATGGAGGAAGAAGGGTCCACCAAGTGTGGGACTCACAGTTAAGTTTAACAAGCTTTTTATTTTTTCAGTTAGTTTTTAAGGCTAATGATCAAAATGATACTTTTTAGTATACATTAAGGACTATTTGGATAAGAGGAAATATATAAAGGACCAAGATAATTCAACCCATAAACATAAAGGACTATTGAAGCTAACTGAGAGCACACTTGTGTTAGTTTCTAGAGGCATACTACCAAATGCCTAATAAGAAATCAACTCTCTTCTGCCCTCAAGTCAGCAAATTTTCCTCGTTTTTCCAGAAACACTTCTACCTAGCCTTCTTGATATTTGCAGTTACAATTTTTAAAATGAATCTCTTGCCTAATTGTTTTCTTTTAAGTGAACATATACCCTAGGTTCTAAGAGTTTTGAGTTCATTATAAAATCTTTTAATTCTAAATTTAAGTGATTAAAGAAATGTAAAAATAATAGTAAGAGTTGGCAGCAACTACATCTGATGCCTCAAATTTATAACTACTGCAATGTATAGGTATAAGAGTTTAAAGCTTGAATTAATACATTTTTAGATGTTTATAGCTTTATATATTTGAAGTTTGGATGTTGATTGAAAGGTTTTTTCTCTTTTTATAGTTGTACATCATATTATTTTCATAACTAGATAAGGCTTTAGAACAAGCACACTACAGTATTAATTAGCTTCTAAGCTTAGTTGTGCGGACTCTTATTTTTTATGTCGCATTCATGTCTGATTCACCACCCGTTGACATTATTGAAGAGTCTGAGTAACATAGCTTCTAAGTGTTAAAGATATTACAAGAGCCAACGACAAGAAATAAAAACAAGGTAGCTTTTATTTTGTTGTTTTATGAGTCTTAAAAACATTATTGCTAACACATCAAAGAAAACTTGCCATAATATCTTCTACAAAACAAACTTAAGTAAGTTTCAAGTTTTAACTACTATCTTGTGTAGCTTAAGATTATGCATTGGTTAATATCATATCAAATACAAGATAAAATAAGAGCTTCATATTTGATATATATTTATAAGGATGCCAAGAGATTTTCCTTTTTACCGTTGTAACAATGTTTCAAGTAAGACACGGAAGAAGACCCAAGCTAGAACTTTCTTTTTATCTTGACATGTGAGTAGCATTTGTTTCTTTAGTCTTTAAAATGATTTAGCCACATTTTTTTAGTTGGATTAAAGTTGCTCACGTTTTGTAAATTTAAAGGATAAATAAATTTCAAAATTATATTTAGAGGATAAACTCTACCCTCAAAGATACGGGAAAATTTTAACTACAAACTCTTAGTTGGACAGTCAACGCACACTTTGTTTTGCTAACTAGATACTATTCTTTGGTACTTAATAGACATTGGTTTGTTCTCCTCTGAAAAGTTCTCTACTAGGTGTGTTTAGTAGTTATTGATGCATAGGTTTGTTTGGACAAAATATTTAGCTTTTGTGAGGAATTTTTGAATGATTTTAAACTAATGTTTATTCATTACTATTTGCATTACTTCTCTTGATTTGAAACTTTTAGAACTTGGGCTGCAATTTTATCTTAAGCTGAATGTTTCTACCCAACCACTCTATAGAATGCAAGCTTTAAGTGATGTGATAGTTGCAGTGTACTGTAAGTACGACTAAAATTATGTGGTTCCCTCTTTTTCTTTTTATATCAATACTTGCATACTTAATTAACCTTACTAAAATGTATTCATATTTATTTTCTTTGCAAGATGAATATGCATAAATCAACAATATCGATGACTTGATTCATGTAATGCAAAGCTATTGAAAGAATGTTTTTTAGATTACTATTTGGATTAGAATGTAAAGATCTCGCTTATATTCTTTTATTGGTCTTGTACGATAAAATACATACGTTTAGGAGTATTTAGTTTTTTGAAGTTGTATATATTTAGTACATCATTACATGTGTTGTTCTTTGCAAATATATATAAATTTTAATCTATATATTGATCAGTTATATTTGTTTTAAAAATATATATATTGTGTATATAGCAATTGATTACAAGTTATTGCTAATGGTGTGCTTAAATTATATTATTTATGGCAATAAAAATTATTGTTGCTATAAAAGCTTGCATAAGAGATTATCAATTGTCCTTCATCCAAGTTTTTATAACGACTAATGTTGTTGGCGAAAAATAATTTCTCGCAACATTAATTTTTGTTGCCAAAAAAGTTCATAAGCTACAACTATATGAATTTTTACTAACAAAATATAATTTAAGGCAACAAATTATTTTTGTTGCATTAAGTTAGTTTTGGCAACAAATTTTTCTGTTGTTGCATAAACTTTTCCCATTGGCATTTATTGCAACAACATGCAACAATATATGGCAACAACTTTTTTGTTTGGAAATGCTTTCTTTCTTGTAGTTAAGAACCAAATAACAGCCGCATTTTGTCCAAGTTCGGAGTCATTCTTTACTAATTGATTGCAGTGTCGAGTCATTTGAATTCATTTAGACTAACCAACATGACTAGTTGTGTAGGTGAGTTTAAATGAAGAAACGAGCACTAAAATAGGCATTGAGAAGCATGAAAGGATCCAAGTAAAAAGCAGCAAGAAAGGAGAATGAAAAATGAAGAACAAGGCATTTATATCCTCTCCGCAATGAAGAATGCAGAGAGGGATATTGTTATTTGTTTTTGAAATAGAGTTGGAGACAGAATAGTTTGTATTGTGCACGCGTCGCAAAGAAGAGAAGATTTCCAAGAACCGGATTTTTGAGACCCCTCCACATCGCGGGCTTCCTTGCCAGATTTGGCCGGTTTCAATTAAATATAAATAAGCTTAGATTTTTATTTTAGAATTTTTTTTCTTTTCTCTGGGTTTTGAGAACGACGACTTTGGGAGCTTTTTCATCTGTTCTTAGGGTTCATTCCTAAACTCTTCTATTTTTTTATCTCTTTATGTTATTTAAACATTGCATAATCGAGATTCTTGATATGAGTTGCTAATTTCCCTAGTTCTAGGTTTGTGGCTACTAGATGATTGTATTTTATTGAAGTTTTATGGATTGAAGTTAATTATCACATGAATCAATCTTATGTTCTTGTTTTCTTCATGCTTGATCACCACTGAAATAAACATCTTTTCTGAATTGAACTCAGGATAGATAAGAGGATAGAACGTGGGGCATGAAGAGCATGATTTTCTCTTTAAAATTAGAGTTAATTTGTATCTAGGATAGGGATATACGTAGAGACCGTGCTTGGTTATTAAACAGGATGAAATCGTAATGCTCGGTAATTGGTCTAGCCTATCCCCGCTCAATGATGTAGTTAGGCTGTAATTTATCGTAGGCGATTAGAGGTCGGGAGACGATAATCATATAATTAACCATGTGATCATTGATTCGATACTTAAATAATATCCATTTAACAAGATAATATGCACGAATCCTGAAGTAAGTTGCAGCCCTGGACTTTACCCAATCATTGTTCAAACCCTTTTGAAATCGAATCGCATTAGTTAAGCTTTTAATTAGATTTTAGATTATAGATATATTCGCTTCATTGTTGTTGATAACACTTGTTTCGAATTGAAAGTATTAGAAAGATTGAATAAATCTAATCTTGAGTCCCTGTGGGTATGATATCCGGCTCTTATAAAAATAGCTACTTTAATACTTGAACGACCACGTACACTTGCATGTGCGATTGGGTGCAACAAGTTTTTTGGCGCCGCCCCCATGGACTTAGAAATTAACTATTCTTCTAGGTTATACTTTTTCTTTTTATTTATTTATTTATTTGTTTATTTATTTTGATACATATTTTTTTCTACTAATTAATGCTTTTGTGGGATGAATGAGGATTATTCATGTGGTAAGACCTTTTTCTTATTGTAAAGGAGCTCACTTTTGGCAACAATGTCATTATATTCCCAAGGGATAATTGTTGGCACCATCTCTATCCTGTAAATTTTGTAATGAATTGTGGGTCGATTGTATTGTGTATTGCTACCCTACTCCAAAACCCTCTCATGATGATGTTAATAATCTTTGTTCTTTTGATAGTATGGAATCTTGCACGAAATTAATAGAGGAATATGAAGAGCGTCGTAGGAGAGTCATATATGTGATGTCACACCCTATAGATAGAAAATTGTAGCACATTAAAGACGCTGATATGTTTTTCTTCCATACTCAGAACCTAAGCAGTGAATTAAATGCAAAGGTTGCTGCATTTGACGCTCAACAATCTAATTATGAGTTTTGTGATACTGAAAAGGCACTTAGAAGTCAAATTGAGGATCTAAAACGGGAGGAGATACAATCCAATCATAATTTTCTTGAATATGCCACGTTTGAGAAAGATTACCAAAGCAAGAATGTTGTAAATAATGCTACTTTGGAGTTGAGGAAACTTGAATCTCATTCAAAATACTTTTCTATATCATCTGAACTAATGGATGCGTGTATAGATGTGGTACAAGGCCCCTATATCCTAAAATGTTTTAGTCCACATTGACAAAACGACATTCCTCACATAAGGGCCAAGAAGTGCAAGATGCAACGTATATTACTTGGTTCCTTTATCTTTATACCACCACCTCTAGAGAGGAGCAAAATCATAGATGCAAAGTTAGGAGTACAATTCATAAGTTCAAAGTTGAAAGAAAAGTGGTGAACTTACTTGTGTCGTGCCGCAACGGTAAATTAGGTGCTTATTGGGAGGCAACCCAATTAGTAAGTGCTTCTTATTTTATTTTATTTTATTTTTATTAGTGTTACTTTTTTTCTTGTGGTCTTGTTTTTACAGATTGGGGGAAGTTTTAGTACCCAAAAGTTGAAGTGAAGGAGCGTGTTTGAGTTTAAGTGTGGGGTGCATTCGACCCTTGATGAAAATTAAGAGAACATGCTACTAGCTAGGCCTAAAGGCCTCAAGGAGTTTTTCGAACCCCTGTTTTAAATTTTATTTGATGCTTTGGGGACATAGCATCTTTTTAAGTGTGGGTGGAGGAATAAATTCCTAGTTTTTACTATTTTATTGAGTCTTTTTTTTAGGATGGGTTCCTTGGCTCTTATTTTCGGTTCTTTTCCTGAGGATAGTCCGTTTGAACCGAGTGTCTTTAATTTTTTTTTAGGAATAAGTTTTCTTTTAAATTTTTTTAGAGAAAAGAAAAGACCCTTTTGAGTGGTGTGATACTTTCTATTTAGGTCCAATTTTTGAGTAGTACTTTCTTGTGAATGCTTGATTTATAAAAAATTGCAGACTCTATGACACCTAAGCTCATGGTTGTGACTTTGTATATAGCTTATTTTATTTTATAGTTTGTAGTGATCGTGTCTCTTTTAGAAATGGAATTGATCCATCTTTATTGATACTTGTGCCATGTGTGGTGAGAATTTATTTATTCCATATTTTGCATCTTAGTCTAGAACTTGTTCTGCATGTTATTGAAGCGAAATAAAAAGTGTTACTTTGTTTAGGAGATGATAATAGGCTTTATTTGATTTGTCTGATAAATTTTAGCCTTTTCAGATATTATATCACTAGTTAGCCCTTTTGAGCCTGTAGCCTTTTGTTGGCAGCTATATTTTGCCATAAACTATTTTGTTGAATCCCTAGTTTTTGCACCTTGCTTCCTTAAGCATTATAGCATAGACTTATTCTAATTGTTAATTCTGAAGAAAAGGGATAGTTGAGTGAAAAGGTAATCAATGATAACTACAAAGTGCTTAAAAGCCCTCTTAAAAAGATGTGACATGAAAAAACAAATCCTTTGAAAAAAATGATTGAAGCATTCTTGAGATGAAGATAATTAATTGTGAAATAACTGTTGAAGAGAGGGCTGAAAATAAAGAAAAGAAAATAATGGGTGATGAAGTCTAAAATTGTAAAGTGCTTAAGGAAGTGTAAGTCACTATTATATAGTTTTCCTACCCATTTCCTAGCCTACATTACAACCCATTAAAGTCACTTAATTAGTGGAGATGTGCATAATGTGCAAGCCTATGGTTCTTTGTGCATACATGTGAATTTTATTTGTGAGTGTGAGAGTTGTTCCTTGATGTTAAGTCTTTAATTTATATTCAATCTTTTAAATTGACTGTGTGGACTATTTCTTTTTGTGAGGGAACGTGTTTCATGATAGATAGGTGATTTTATTAGCTTTCTTTGATGAGAATAGGTGAGCAAATTTAAATTTGATGAGTGCAAAGTCCTTCCTTGAGGGTAGGAGGTTAGAAGTTTGTTGTTTATTTGAAGGTTTTGCATAATGATTGAGAAGTGTACTTGATGTTTTGAAAATTGTATATGACCTAATTGTTCGTATTAACCAAAGTGATGGCATTCCTAGTATGATTTTTTGAGATGGAATTTAATGTTTACTCGATGGCGAACAAAAGTTTTAAGTGTGGGGTGTTTGAAGTGAGGCCAAAAATATATTTTCTTATCATTATTTGTCTCACATTTAGTATTTTTATTTGTCCTTTTTGAGCATAAATTTTATGGATTGTGCTAAATAGTGTATTTTATTTGTAGGAATAAATTGGCATAAAGTTAAAAAAGTTTGGAATTAAAATAAATTAAAAATGAAAGATTGAAGAAGGAAATCAAACAGACACCTTAATGAATTAATTTCAATATAGTAATATATAATATATAAAGTACAGTAGATAGCAAATTGCGAATCACTTAAGGTCAATTGTGCCACGTGGCAATTTCTGAAGGCAGTGGCCAACGCAGAGTTGAGGCGGTTGCACAGTTTTTTGTCCTCCTAATTTGTTTTGGATTCAGTTATTTTATGTTGGGTTTCTACCTCTATAAATAGTCTAAAGAAATCATTAGTAGGGTAGATCAATCATAGGACATCAAATATAAAGTTGTCAATACTCTTTTAGGGTTTTTTCTTCTTCTTTTCTTAGAAATTAGTAGCTAAAGACCCTTGTTCTGGGGCTGTGGCTATGGATAATTGTTGAACATTGATTGTTTTGAATTAATGTTGATTATCACTTTGAATTACTTTTGTATTCTTGTTTTAGTATTTCATGCTTGATCACCATAGAAATAAATCTCTTGTCTACTCTTAAACTCGGGAGACGCTAAGGTAGATAGACCAGTGGATACATAAAGCTTGATCTTTCGTTAAATTGAGTTGATTTGTGTTTAGGAGTGATGCCCGGACGAACACCTAACTTAGTTACAAAACAGGATGAAATATACATGATCGCCAATTAGGAGTGCATATCCCCACTCAACGATGTAGTTAGACAGCTAATTGGAGTAGGCGATTTGAGGTCGGGAGACCATGATCATAAAATTAACCCTGTAAATAAGTAATTTGATAACCGTGGTTAATTCATGCATGAGATGTGATACATGAAACCCTATACATGTTGCAGCCCTGGAATTTTCCAAATCACTGTAAGTAATTTTATTATTTCATTCATGCATTCTTTCTTAACAAATAAGATTCAAATTTTTTTTGGCACTATTAAATAAATAATTAGACTAGTATGATTTAGTAAATAGTTAATTGACAAGTCCTTTGGGTTCGATAATCCAGTTTTTTTAAGAGCCACTATATTACTTGCGCGACCACGTAAATTTACGTGTGCAAGCAACAATTTTTTGGCAAAAACTTGTTGCGCCCAATTATACACGCAAGTGTATTGGTCGTTCAAGTATTAAAGTGACTTTTTTAAAAGCCGGGTATTGTACCCACATGGACTGAAGATTAGATTAATTCGATCTTTCCAATATTTTCAATTCGAAGAAAGTGTTATCAAGAACAATGAAGTGAATATTTCTATAATCTTAAATCTAATTAAAATCTTAACTAATGCGATTCAATTTCAAAAGGATTTGAACAATGATTGGGTAAAGTCCAGGGTTGCAGCTTACTTTAGGATTCATGCATATTATATTGTTAAATGGATATTACTTAACTATTGAATCAATGATCACAGGGTTAATTATATTATTATGGTCTCCCGACCTCTAATCGCCTACGATAAATGACAGCATTAACTACTTCGCTATATGGGGATAGGCTGGACTAATTACCGAGCATTATGATTTTGTCCTGTCTAATAACCAATCACGGTCTCTAGGTATATCCCTATCCTAGATACAAATTAACTCTAACTCTTAAAAGAAAATCATGCTCCTCATGCCCCACGTTCTATCCTCTTATAGCTCTCCCAAGTTCAATTCAGACAAGATGTTTATTTCAGTGGTGATCAAGCACGAAAATACGAAAACAAGAACATAAGATTGATTCATGTGATAATTAACTTCAATCCATAAAAACTTCAATAAAATACAATCATCCAGTAGCCACAGCCCTATAACTAGGGAAATTAGCTACTCATATCAAGAATCTCGATTATACGATGTTTAAATAACATAAAGAGATAAAAAATAGAAGAGTTTAGGAATGAACCCTAAGAACAGATGAAAAAGCTACCAAAGTCATCGTTCTTCCAAACCCAGAAAAAGAAAAAAATTCTAAAATAAAAATCTAAGTCTATTTATATTTAATTGAAATCGACCAAATCTGGAAAGGAAGTCTGCGACGCGGAGGGGTCTCCAAAATCCAGTTCTTGGAAATCTTCTCTTCTCCACGACGGGTGCACAATACGAATTGTTCTGTTCCAACTCTATTTTGCAAACAAATAATAAAATCTCTCTCCGCGGACATGACTTGTTCTTCATTTTTCATTCTCCTTTCTTGCTGTTTTTTTACTTGGATCCTTTTGTGCTTCCCAATGCCTGTTTCAGTGATCGTTTCTTCATTTAACTTCACCTACACAACTAGTCATGTTGGTTAGTCTAAATGAATTCAAATGACTCGACACTACTATCAATTAGTAAAGAATGATTTTGAACTTGGCCAAAATGTGGGTGTTATTTGGTTCTTAGGCATGCAAATATGCCCAACATCACCACCCCACACTTACAGCTTTGTTCGTCCTCGAACAACTTACCATACTAGTGGTAGACCTAGACTCCCTAACACTGGTATTTGTGCATCCGCCACTTCCTTTCAAGGATCTTTTATCAGTTCAAACATGCATCTTCTCATTTACAGGTGGCCTTGACCACTTTCATACATCATACATCTCAAGTACTGACTCGACAAATTTTTGCAACCAAAGCATTAAACTTCATGTTCACCATTAGATATCACCCATCTTTCATACAATAAGTGCCCCTCACTCCAAGAAATAGTCCGCACACTCAACTCAACAGATTGAATATAATTTAAGGACTTTAACAACACATAACACTCTCACTCAAAAAGAACATCTCGCATGTATGCACTGAAAACAATAAGCTTGCCCATTATGTAGGTCTCCACTAATTAAGCGTGTTTTGCAAAGAATCAAATAGGGATTTTCTAGGTTGTAATGTCGGCTAAAGGACGGGTAGGAATAAGTATATAGTAGTGACTTACTCTTACCTAAGAACTTCACACTTTTAAGACATCATCAGCCTTTCCTTTATTTATCGGCCCTCTCTCAACATTTCTATCACACATGATTTACATACTTCTCAAATTTCCCCTCATTTCTTTTATTCCAAGAACCAACTTTTTTTATGATACTTTAATTCTCTTACTGAGGGTTTTTTCTATTACTTTGTGTCTATTTCGGGTTGCCTCTTCACTTTCCGTTTTACTAAATCTACGACAGTCTATGCTACAATGCTTAGGCAAGCAGGGTGCAAACAACTTAGAGATTTAATAAAGTGATGTCAGGTGAAAATGTGGTTGCTAATAAAAGGCTACAGGCTCGACAAGGCTACAAGTGATAGTATCTGAAAGGCTATGCTTTTTGAACATATTAAAGGGGGCCTATTATCATTTCCTACACAAAGCAGCACTTCAATTTTGCTTCAATAACACGGCAGGCAAGTTCTAGACTCAGATGCACTACACAGACAATACAATGCCTCATCGCTCATGGCACAAGTTCTAATCAAGTTGGATCAATTACAGGAAACACAATCAATTCATGCAAAAGTTATATTTAAGCTTAAGTTGCAGTCATTACAATCAAGTACAAGAATTCAAATGCATTCATACATATATATATTGTCGACATGCTTTCATACAATTTCCTTTTGGAATTTCAAGTTTCAGCACACATACCATACCTACGACTCAATGATGAAAACTCCCCTTAATATGGTCGACATCCATATATCATAGGACAATGCGACTCAACTACGACGACTGACTTGATCCTAGAAAGACAAAATATTTTTGTGTTTTGTACGGCTCAAAGGGACTCTCCTTGGCCAAAGATCCAAAAACAACCTCCAAGGAACCCAAATAAAAAAATAAAATAAAAGACAGACAACAGACACTACCCATGTTCAACTAATATATACAATACATAGAGAATTACACCCCACCCCACACTTGAAATATTAGGAGTATCCCAGTGCTACACAAAATCACAAAATAAGAACAGAGTAAGGTGAATCATTTCCTGATCAGTCCTCCATGGTATCTCCGCCTTCAGCCTCATCACTGGCCTCTGCAGGGTCAACCTCCTCAGTGTCAGAATTGGAGTCCACATCAGAATAAGTGTGTAGCATGTCCTTGTCTATCGATATATCATTATCCACGTGCTCATGGAACTCAGGACTGATGCCTAGCAACGTTTTGGCATGCGCATTCAGCGGGGACCTCCTTTCAACCTTCCCCAATTGCTCCTCAGTCGACGTCCGACATCCATTTTGGTGGCGCAACATCTCCAGCCCATACATACGGGCCATAATCAACTCATCACGGCGATGGCGCTCCGTAGTGGTGAGTGGTGGGCCGAACACATTGTCAGACCCTTTTGTCTTCGTTATATCCACTAGCACTAGGAAAAGTGGTGCCATATAATCCAAGCTTTCCTCTGGTACACCTGCAACACAACACAACCGAGTAATGATACCTCCAAAAGCATACCTACGCCCATTGTGAACTCGGGCCTTCCTCATGGAAGATTTCAACACTGCCCCTATATTTAACTCAGTATTAGTCATCAAGGCGTAAACCAAGCACTCTCTATCAGTGTGATGTCTGTGTAGTGTAGCCCGGGTATCAAATAATTCATGACTATTTTCAACCAGACCCGAGCTTTTCTGCTCATGTGTGCATAAGGAAGAGACTAGTGGAACCTCTTTGCGCTCTGTTTTGTCCACTGAACAATCGACTGGGGTCTACAAAGTGTGTGTCGGATGGCGCGATAGGGTGGTCGAATGTTCAACCCCGTTATCACCAAAAGGTCAGTATCAGGTGTTATGCCCACTATATAATTTAGAACCGTGGGAATGATAGTGACATCAACTCCACGCACCTTCACAAAATGCAATCAGGACTCTGTCGCCCAGTTGGCATAGAATTTTAGGACCATGTGCAAGTTGCACTTGGTTGGCTCAGCAAAAATGAACTCCATATGAAGTTCTTTGATGTGCCTCATGATTCGTGGAAGCTCCCGTGCCAAACTATCTTTTTCAATGCACACATCAGGGAAGTATCGTGCCTCTGTGTGTTTTTTCCACCACACTTTACCCTATTTGACCACTGCTCGTAGTCCAAACCTTTGAGTTTGCTCCCGTGGGATTGCTGGTGCGGGAGGGACATTCCCCCTAATTCAGACTTATTTCCTTTGGCTAGATGTTACCACCTCTTTGCTGGGTCGCTGAGTACCTGACATAATTGCCTGCAAACATAATATATTTCAGCCCAAAACAACCAACAATACATGGAAAGGCATGGGTAACTCTGACTTCCCCATAGGTAACACGTAAACTCAAGGCCAAAACAAACAATTGTAATGATACATTCACATATCGCATTTAGTTACCACAACATCGGTAAAGTACAACAACCTCAATCCCAGGACACGGACACAACAACTCACAATTCCACTCAAAGGTACACCAGTGTTACTCAAGACTTCACACTAATACCCTCGAAATCCATGAAACATACGATCTCATTCATCAAACAAACCCCAAACCTTATACCCTATCATGTTAAACGACTAGTCTTCACCCAATACCCACATAATCTCAAACAAAGGCATTTTCTACTCAAAAATTCTAACTACCCATAAATATCAACATACATCACTTCCATCTACTACCAATCACACCCCCAACTTTCCAAGAAAAAAAATACACTAACCCACAACAACACCATGCAAAAATGCCCAACTATCGCACAAAAAGATGACAAAATATGTACCTTGAATGTTGAAAATGAGGAGAATCAGGAGAGAGAGATGGAATTGTCATCGCGTTATGGATTGAACATTGAAAATTTTCAAGGGGAGAAGGGGACGGAAGAATAATCGTTATATGGGGAGAAAATGGGGGATCGAGGGCAGAAATTGGGGTTAAAAGGGACTTGGGTCGTGTGTTTTGAAGGAAAACAAGTAAGACCCATCTTTTTAATGAAAAACAAAAGAAACTTACCTTCTCTGTGACGCGGCTCCATTACGGAGTGTTCTGCCTCACGAAAATAAATTAATTCCCATTGAAATCAAATTTCTAGACATCCTCCGCGATGCGGCTCCATTACGAAGCTCCCTTATTTTTGACGAAAAAATCAATTCTCGTTGAATCCAAAATTCCTTGTGTACTCTGCGATGTCTGCACGATACGAAGTGTTCTGCCTCACCCTAGAAAATTAAATCCTAGAGAGGTGAAATTCTTACCTTGCTTTGCGACGCACATCCATTACGGAGCTTTCTGTTTCACGCGATTAATTATTTCCTAGCAAAATCAAATTTGGGGCACTCTTCTGCGACGTGCTATGGGTGCAAGTTCATGTTCCCGTAAGCACAACACCCATTAATCCAAACCCGATAGGTTGCCTCACATCCAGCGCTTTCGTTTTGGTCGTGGCACGACTCATTTTTTTGTATTTTCTTGATATATCAAACTTCTTCTTTTTAAACTCAAAAATAACTCCTATGAATTTAAATAACAAAACAAAAAGCCAGAAATCATATTTATCATATGGGGTCACGGGTTGCTTCCCGTGTTGCGCCTGATTTAACGTCACGGCATGATTAGCTCATGACTCACTCATCATTCAAGCTGACCGATTCTTTATGATAATCAATTTCATTCCCGAAGTAGTGTTTCACTCTTTGCCTATTTACAAGAAAAGTGGAGTTCTTCTCCTTGTTTCTTAGCTCCACGGCTCAATATTGGGTCATCCTCACCACCTCAAACGACCCACTCAACTTAGACCAAAGTTTTCTTGGGAACAACTTCAATCTTGAATTGAATAGTAACACCAATTGACTAAGATCAAATGTGTGACACAAAATATGATTGTCATGCCACTTCCTAGTCTTCTGTTTGTATAGCTTGGCATTTTCAAACGCGTGGAGCCCGAATTCCTCTAGCTTATGCAGTTGTGTTATTCTTTTCTTGCTTGCTAATTCAAGGTCTAGATTGAACTTTTTTATAGCCCAGAATGCTTGATGCTCCAATTCCGCTAGAAGGTGACATGCTTTCCCAAACACTATTCGATAAGGAGAAGTCCCTACTAGTTGAGCTTGTTCAGCCATGATCTTCTTCAGCATCTCCTCTTTTCTCATGCTACTATACCAATTACTAGGCCGATCTTGTTAGCCTTGTTGTTGATAATCATGTACATTCCCCTAGGTCTATATTGGTTCTGACCTTGAGTCTGATTTTGATTTCCTCCCTAAGAAAAATTTGGATGGTTTCGCCAACTGGGATTATAGGAGTTACCATAATTCTGATGACCTCCTCCACGTTGTGCATTTCCTACAAAGTTAAAAGAATCTGGGTTTTCCCCACATACCTTTGCATTGTGGTCTTCACCTCCACAAATCTCACACCATGTAGGTGGTTGTTGTACCACATTTACTGAGCTTGCTTCTATCTTAGCGATAGGTTGTTGCAGTGTGTATTTATCATATTTTGCATCGCAGCAATTTGTTTAGTTAACGTTGTTACTGTATCTACTTCCAACATTCCAACAGTCTTTTGTACTACTGGTTTGGATCCTCCTCCATTCCACTTGGGGTTACCTTGTGAAATTCTATTTAGCAAAGTGAAAAACTCAACATATGTCTTCTCCAGAGCCTGTCCACCTGCAACTGAATCAAGTAAAATTTTGGTGTTGGGCTCTAACCCTTCAATGAAGGTGTGGACCAACACCTCGTTAGCTTGATGATGGTGCAGATAGCTCAGCAACATGGACTTAAACATGTCCCAAGCCTGGTACAAGTTTTCTCCTCCTTTTTGTCAGAAGCTTAATATGTAACTCCTCAACTCAGTTGTTTTCCCATATGGGAAAAACCTTATAAGGAACTTCTGTGCAAGATCTTCCCATTGTGTTATGGAGTTCGTGGTCTCAAAATTCAACCATCGTTTTGCTTCCCCTAGCAGAGAAAAGGGAAATAAGGTGAGACTCACGTAATCTGAGTTCATTCCTGTTGGAATGTAAGTGTCACTGATTTTGAGGAAATTCTGGATATGAACTTATGGATCCTCGTGTGATAAACCAGTGAACTATCCATGTGCAATAGTTGCACCATGCTCTGCTTCAGTTCAAATCTTCCACCAACTTCAGGTTTCTGGATGCATGAAGTAACACTAGTGGTACGTGGTATTGCTACGTCTCTCACTTTCATCTCGGCCATCACTACAAGTTCTTCTTGTTTAACTCATGCTACAGGAGTTACTAGTTCACTAGCAACAAGAGGGACTTCGTAAGTGAGTCATCTTTGCCTTCTCTGGTAATGAAAAAATATTTGGGTTCAGCTAGAGGCTCCACCAAGTCCTGGTTGTCTTCCAGTTTGAAAATTCAACACAACCTACAAAATGAATAGCTAAGATTAAGTTGTCAACACTCGCTTTCTAACTTCAGAAATTAGACAAATCAAATATCTTTTAATTCTAAAGTCCCCTGCAGTGGCGCCAAAAACTTGTTGCTCCCAATTGCACAAGCAAGTGTACGTGGTCGCGCAAGTAATATAGTGGCTCTTAAGAGAACCGAATTATCGAACCAAAGGACTTGTCAAATTAACTATTTATTAAACTATACTAGTCTAAATATTTGTTTAAGATTGCCAAAAGAATTTGAATTTTATTTGTAAAGAAAAGAATGCAGGAATGACATAATAAAATTACTTACAGTGATTTGGAAAATTCCAGGGCTGCAGCATGTATAGGGTTTCATGTATCACATCTCATGCATGAATTAACTACGATTATCAAATTACTGATTTACATAGTTGATTTTATGATCATGGTATTGCCATCTCTAATCGCCTACTCCAATTAGCTATCTAACTACATCTTTGAGCGGGGATAGGAAGTCCTAATTGCCGAGCATTTATATTTTATCTTGTTTGGTAATAAAGCTAGGTGTTCGTCCGAGCATCACTCTTAAAGACAAATCAACTCAATTTAATTAAAGATCAAGCTTTATGTATCCTTTGGTCTGTCTACCTTACCGTCTCCTAAGTTTAAGAGTAGACAAGAGATTTATTTCTATGGTGATCAAGCATGAAATATTAAAACAAGAATACAAAAGTAATTCAAAGTGATAACCAACATTAATTCAAAACAATCGATGTTCAACAATTACCCATAGCCACATCCCTAGAACAAGGGTCTTTAGCTACTAATGTCTAAGAAGAAGAAGAAGAAGAAGAAGAAGAAGAAGAAGAAGAAAAGAATCCTAAAGAGTATTGACAACTTTATATCTAATGCCCTATGATTGATCTCCCCTAATAATTATTGCTATGGACTATTTACAGAGTTAGAAACCCTAAATAAAATAACTGAATCCAAAACAAATTAGGAGACCAAAGAATTGTGCAACCTCCTTAACTCTGTGTTGGCCACTGCATTCATAAATTGCCACATGACACAATTGACCTTAACTGATTTGCAATTTGCAATCTACTATACTTTATATATTATATATTATTATAATGAAAATAATCCATTAAGTTGTCTTCTTGATTTCCTTCTTCAACCTTCCATCTTTAATTCGTTTTAAGTCCAAACTTCTTCAACTTTACACCAATTTATTCCTACAAATAAAATACATTATTTAGAACAATCCATAAAAACCATGCTCAAAAAGGACAAATAAAAATACTAAATGTGAGACAAACAATGATAATAAAATATATTTTTGGCCTCACATCAGCCCCCTTTTAATTGTAGTTTGTTTTGTGTTTTGAATGATGGTAGTACTTTAGTTTTGTTTTTATAGTTCTCTTTTGGTTAAAGTGTATCTCTTGTTTATATTTCATTTTCTCTTGATTTTCCAACCCCCCATGTGTTTTAAATCGTGAAATGCTTGAAGTTTTCATTGATAATAGTTTGAGAATCGATTGTGTTCAATATCAATGTCTTGAATAGTACTCAAAATAAGCATGGTGTATAGTGTTGGTGTTGTGATAATGAAATCAATGTGGTTGCACTTTTGAGCGATCTCTTAAAATCTTTTGTTGACTAGTTTCGTTTTGATGTGAGCCTTGCAATGAATATCGCATGCACACTTTTGATCTTTTTGGGATGTGGTAAATGAGTGTATTTTGAAGTGTCATGAGTGGTGAGGTCTTACTTGAAAGCATGTATGTGGAGTCCTAGAATTTGTCTGGTTAGTCTAATTGTTTGAATCTTGGTGAATTTGAGGCATGATCTTGGGCAACAATTTGAAATGGAACCCAATTCTCCACAATCCTCACCTTGTGAGGGAGTGCTTCCATTTTGGCACTAATTGAGCCTAACCTATTTGTTGGCAAAAACAAAAAAAAGCCTCTTGAAGGAAATTGTCCTCATCAAAAATCCTTTTTCTGAAGCATTGTTACTTTTGGATAGCCAAGTTAGGCCAAAAGTCTAAGTTGGCGGTGGAAAGGAAGGAAGAATGAAAGCCAAGTGAAAGGAAAAGAAAGATGAAATAAGACTCAGTGTTGAAAGTTGTTACAAAAAGAAGGAGCCTCTCCTTATAACAAAGAGTCATTGTGATGAAGATGCTTTTGAAAAATTAAAATGAAAAAGAGAAGTAAATTTAATAATGGGGATCCCAAATAAAGTGAGTGACAAGTCAAAGTTTGAGGTCTCAAGTGAAAATGAAGGAAAAGAACTTGAGAAGATGTGATGATTATTGCAATAATGCTTTGAAAAGATAAAGTCACCAATCTAAATTGATCATACCTTAATCTTTAACCCCATTACAAGCCTAAAAGACCCTAGAGATCTTGCACGGACTAGGTTATATGATGATTGAAAAATATGGGCAAATTTATGGGACAAAGCTTGCATGTATTTCTCTTTTGAGATAGTGAGAGTTGCAGTGATTCCGTACAACTTGTTGAATTTTCTTTGTGAGAGCATGGAATCGTTCATAATGTTAGGGCACTTGAATGCATTTGTTAAAACATGGTCTTGCATTAGACAAGAAGCTAAAGTGATCTTGAGCTTGTGTTAAGACCGTCTAGTCATTATTTGAAGCTTTTTAATCATGATTTAGGGTAACATGTTATTGAGAGTATTCTACCTATGCCCCTTGCATGTTAGCTCTCATTGTGTAATGTTGTAGACACCCTTATTGAGCTTTTTGTGTTCTTGATTTACTTGAGGAGAAGCAAAAGTTTAACTTGGGGGTGTTGATGAGTGGTAGATTTGCACTCATTTAAGGTCTATTTAGCTCAATAATTAGTGTCCTAAATGCCTAATATTGTCTTATTCTGATTGAATATTGATGATTTGCAGCGATGAAGGAAATTGGATAAGGCAGGGATTGATGTTTGAAAGAATGGCCAAAATGCAAAAAGAAGTGCAAACCATACATTGCGGATAGTCTAACAAGAAAGGTGGATCTCCAATCGAGTACGACCTCACCCAAAATGACAGTGCATAGCACTTGTGCCTGCCAAATCAGGTTGAAGGACTCCAGTGGAGAAGGCGATGCATCGAATAAGAAAGTTGGTCTTGATGAGCATCTCCCAAATTGAAAGTATGGAAAGAAAAAATTGACTACTCAAAAGGCAAACTAAGGTGGTACTCGGTAATTCGCCGAACGCAAAAGGCTGACTCAATCAAGTTCACCAACTGAGGTTCAAAATACCTAAAGCCTAGAGCATAAAAAGGCGAGCTGAAGAGTAAGAGGCGATGCACCAAATGAGTTCGACAACCCTGACTAATGTCGCTGACAAGGCCAAGTAGTGGAATTTTGGGCCTAATTTTGGAAAATTATAAATAGCCTAATGGAGAGAGAAATTAGATATCAGATGGGAATAGAAAATATTATAGTGTGTGAAGAGTTTAGAGAGAAAACAGTTTTTCCTTTGAAGAACTCTTTTCTAGCTTTTGGGGTTTCACAACTTTATGCTTGAAATTGACAAATTGAAGTTGAATCCAAAGTGAGTTTACTTGTTATAGCCTAATTTCATGTTACCCATGGTAGCTTCCATAGAAGATATAATCTCTTTACTTTTTGTAATAGGTGGCTAATACCCCAAGATCTAGGATTGCAATTATGGGGTTGGGTGTTGCTTTATTGTAGTGGGTATTTTGCTATGTTCTATTTAGTTGTTGTTCATACATGAATTTGGTTTTATTATCATGGGGTTAATTTATGGGTTAAGGTTGCAACCAAATTCTTACTTTGGATCTCCGGTTGATGCTCAAAAGAGACTAATTGGAGTGGGTTCTTAGTCTGAATTTAGTAATTTACGTTTGATATATGTAACTTGCTTGAAAATAGAGATTATGGGTTGAGACTATTTTCCCTGTTATTGAAAGAGAGAATACACTAATGTTTTGTATTGTTTAGATTGGTATTTGGATGAGACCAAAGAGAGATTCTATGCATAGGTACTTTGAGATTGAAATATGATTAGCATCAATAAAGATGACTTTTCCTATTCATGAATGTTCATCACTATAGAGTAGCACAATTACCCTTATGTGACATCAATTTCCAATCCCACACCTTAGATTGCTTGTTATCTCTTGAAATATGCAACATTTTAGTTTTAATTGTGATAATTGATAACCAAAAGTTTATATAAACATGATGGAAGTATCCACCCACTTTTTCTTACTATTGCAAATGACAAATTTTAAAATTCAAATCTCTTGATAGGAATTCTCCACGATATACCATTCTCTGTGGGATTCGACCTCGACTCTTTGTTGGATTTTTTATTGACTACGATCATTGTCCCTTTTAATCGGTTTTAAGGAGGACATTTGAGCATTATCACATACGGGTATGCGTCTAGCTGTGTGTATCATTGGTGTACGGTTATTGCTAGGATTTGATTGGTGTGTTTTGGTATTCAAAGGAATGTGCATTTTATAGGAGTGAATTGGGCTCAAATTTCCTTTGAAGACTGATTCAAGAAGTGGCAAAATATAGTTTTTATGCAAGGATTTTTATATTTGACAAAAAAATTACAATTCTAGCCGATTTAAATAGCCAATTGAATTTCAAACATAGCAAATTCGGGTTAATTAGTGGATTCAGCTAAAACATAAATGAGACGAATTAGTATAAGTTTTGGTTGGTTTCGCATCGGTTGGATAGTCGTTGCGAAGAAGAAGATATGTAAAGGTTTGTACGCGTATGTGTTTGGATGTGTGTATCGTTGGTGTACCACGTATTGCCGGGATTTATTGAGTGTATTTTTGTATTAAAAGGAATGGGATTCTGGGAATGTTATAGGAGTTAATTGAGCTCAAATTTCCTTTGAAGACTGATTTAAGAAGTGGCCAAATATAGTGTTTATGCAAGGATTTTGAGATATGACAAGAAATTACAACTCTAGCCAATTTAAATAGCCAATTATATTTGAAACATAGAAAATTTGGGTAAATTAGTGAATTCTACTAAAGCTTAAATGAGACGATTAATATGAGTTTTGTTGGGTTTCACGTTGGGTTCGTTGGTTGTTATGTGGAAGAAGACGCGTAAAGGGTCGTACGTGCATGTGTCTAGATGTGTGTATTTTTGGTGTACGATGTATTGATGGGATTTATTGAGTGTGTTTTGGTATTAAAAGGAATGGCTTCTTATAAGAGTGAATTGGGCGAATTTCCTTTTAAACTGATTCAACAAGGGACCAAATATAGTGTTTATGCAAGGATTATGAGATTTGACAAGAAATTGTTATTCTAGCCTATTTAAATAGCCAATTTATTAAAATATAGATAATTCGTGTTAATTAGTTAATTTGGCTAAAATTAAAATGAGACTAATTAATATAAGTTTTGTTAGATTTCGCATTGGGTTCGTTGGATTTCGCATTAGGTTCACAGGTTGTTGCGAGGAAGAAGATGCATAAAGGTTTATACGCATATGTGTCTGCCTGTGTGTATCGTTGGTAAACGGTTCATTGCTGGGATTCGTTGGGTGTGTTTTGGTATTAAAAGGAATGGGCTACTGGAATGTTGGGCTTAGATTTCCTTTGGAGATTGATTCAAGAAGTGGCTAAATATAGTGTTTATGCAAGGATTATGAGATTTGATAAGAAATTACAATTCTAATCGATTAAAATAGCCAACTGAATTTGAAACATAGCCAATTCGGGTTAACTAGTGAATTCGGCTAAAACTTAAATGAGATAAATTAATATAAATTTTGTTGCGTTTTGCGTCGGGCTTTTTGGATTTCGTGTCAGGCTTACTGGTCGTTGCGAGGAAGAAGACGCGTAAAGGGTCGTTTGTGTCAGATTGTGTGTATCGTTGGTGTACGGTGTATTGCCAGGATTTGTTGGGTGTGTTTTGGTATTAAAAGAAATGGGCTTCAGGAATGCTATAGGACTAAATCGGGCTCAGATTTCCTTTGAAGACTGATTCAAGAAGTGTAACACCTTGGTTTTCGAAAAGAACTAAAGAGAGGTTCGTACAAGTCGCCATTACTTTTTTGTTTTGGGTCAACTTTTGACTACCATATCTTTTAGCAAATAAAGAGTTAGGTAGGGCATGACCTATCAAATTAAAGATCTTTGAGTCATCTTTCCAGCACTGCCAAGTTTACTTAATTTCGAGCTCAAAGTAAAAAGTTATGTCTATTTGAGTGAAGCCCCTCTATTTAAGGCATTTCATTCATTTTAGAAAAGGGTATTTTGGTCTTTTCCTTTTCCCACAAGGCCTAAGACATTCTGTTCACCCCCCAAATAAGGTTCAAATCAGATCTAGACCACATTTTCACATTCCAAAATACTTAGAGTTTCAAAGCGAAGTTTCAAGAGGAGAAAAGGGCAGGGTTTCAAGCGTTCATTCAACAACTAAGGATTTCACCAAGAACATTGTTCATTCCAGGTATGTAAGTCTTCCCACAATGATTTAATTGTTCGTCCTCACGCCATACATCTAATTTATCTGCAAAACCATTGTATCTAAATGATTCTTGCATAGTTCTTGATTTTTGTTCAATTCTTTTACAATGGAGATCGTGAAATCTTTTGTATTGTGTATTGTTGGTACGAGTCATGTTTCGAGGAGATTTGTATGAGAAATTCTATTAATTTGTGTTGTATTTGAGAATCAAGAAGAGTTTAGAAGAAATCATTCAATTCTAAACTAGTTAGGACCCTAAATTGAGAAGAAAAAATTGTCAATTTTCTGGGTAGGGGAAAGGGGCAACGCACCACCCATTGTGCCAAGGCTGAACTTCAGTAGTTCAAGCCATGGTGCGACACGCCAGCAGTGTGCCAAAGCTTGACTTCTAAAGTTCTTGCCCTTGGGCGATGCGTCACTAAGTACTCCATGGTCTCTTGATCCTTTTTTTCAGTGCTTTATTTTTGGACGTGTTCCTTTGAATCGTGACTTATTATCTTCTTTGTATTAGCTTCTAAAGTCTCAATTAATCCTTGATAGATCCTACATGTCCTAATCACATGTCTTAATTTACATTCCAAACTAAAGTAAGTTTAAGAGGAAAGTTCAAGAGATCTTCTAAGTCATTTTGAGGATTCTTTTGTAATCAACAACAGTTTTAAACTAAGTCTTGAGATGTTAAATATGAGCATGAGAAGAGTTGTATTCATGATTGAAAAAGAATATAAGGGAACTAAGTATTCCCAAATGTAACACGTTTACATTTAAAAAAAGAGAAACATTGATTTCTAAATGAGTTTATGAGTTCAGAGATATTTCGGAGTATCACCTCTTTTAAGAGGATCTTTTAAGTAATTACCTCAAATTGAGAAAGAGTTATGTTTTATACATTTGAGCATGAGTTTATATATTATTGGGAGTAGTATTGAGCACCGATATAGGGGTGAATTCAGACAACTCACATTTCTCATAAAACATGTAGCCAACATGGGTAAAGGATCGTACTTTTCAGACGACTCCTTATTGCTTTTAATCATAGCTCAGTGAATCCACTTAGTTGAAGTGTTCTATATCCCGGCAAGGTATAGGACAGTTCTGGAAGCGTGGGCGAGACGTTGTATCATTATGTAGCTCAAAGTGATGGTTGTCGGTTAGAGAATCTCTCAAATAAGAGTAAAGAGTATCTTATTGTATTTTTATACATCATTGAGTTTATATCTCTTGTTTTATAATGTTTAAATATTGCATCTATCATTGTTGATTTTGTATTGGAGTTGAGTTGAGGAGAGTATGTCTTCCAACATTATCATTTCAATTGTCAATGCTTTCAGTTTCACCCTTACATGCTCGTACATTAAATGTACTGATGTCATTCGACCTGCATCTTTTTATGATGCAGATACAGGTGTGCAGGGTCATAAGCAAGTGCTTCATTGATACCAATTTGCACTCCAGCTAGCTTTGGTGAGCCTCATAGCTTTCCAAAGGAATTCACAGTTATTTTCCTATTTTAGTGAAATTGTAAGGGGTCGTTTCCCGACATCTGTCTTAATATTTATAGGCTTCATAGATAGTTAGACGTTGAGGAGTCTCTTTTATTTCCCCTTCTTGTTGATGTGTTTTGAGACAGTTGATGTTAACTTCATAAGTGTTTCCAGATGTTCATTAAGTTAAGTTATAATTGAGACATTTTAAGTTTAATTATGTAATTGAAGTTCCTAGTTCTTTTGAGTAAGTCATCGGCTAAGTAGTCAGCTAGGCCAAGGGTTTGCTTGGAGACCAAAGATGGTTCTCAAGTGTTGGACATGTCTAGGGTGTAGGCTCGGGGTGTGACAAGAAGTGGTCAAATATAGTGTTTATGCAAGGATTTTGAGATTTGACAAGAAATTACAATTTTAGCCGATTTAAATAGTCAATTGAATTTGAAACATAGCCAATCCATGTTAATTAGTGAATTTTGATAAAACTTAAATGAGTCAAAGTACTATAAGTTTTTTTTGGGTTTCACGTTGGGTTCGCTGGGTTTCGCATTCGCTGGTTGTTGCGAGGAAGAAGATGTGTAAAGGGTCGTACGCATATGTGTCTGGATGTGTGTATTATTGGTGTACGGTGTATCATTGGAATCGTGGGTGTGTTTTGATATTAAAAGGAATTAGCTTCTGGGAGTGTTATAAGAGTGAATTGTGCCTGGATTTCCTTTGAAGATTGATCCAAGAAGTGGCCAAATATAGTGTTTATGCAAGGATTTTGAGATTTGACAAGATATTACAATTCTAGCCGATTTAAATAGCCAATTTGGGTTAATTAGTGAATTCGGCTAAAGCTTAAATGAGACGAATTAATATAATTAACTATTGAGTTTCTTAATCTTAGAAAAATAAGATAATTAACTTAATTATAATCTAATTAATTCAAAAATATTAACTATTGATTAACTAAGCTTATTAACAAAATATTTAAGTAAAAATATAATCTTTTTTAAATGACTTTTGAATATTCATAAAACGTACTAATTATATACATAATTATATAAAAGCATACATATTATTTAAAATCATAAAAGATTGACTAAATTACATTAAAATAACTTAAGAAATATTTTGAATTTTTTAAAATGAAATATTTTAAAATTATCTGAAGTTAAAGAAGCTCGATGATCACTTCAAATTGTGGAGGGTTAAAATTGAGTGTCAACAGTGAGATTTTAAGAAAGATGGTGATTATGAGTTGAATACAACTCCATATTTGAAATAGTTTTCACCAATACTTTTCAAACGACTTGGATAATGTATTCAAGGAATGATTTTTGGATTGAAACGTCTTTTTCAGAATTTGCTTTTTGAGTTCATCTGACCCATTTTTAAAAGTGTATTATGTATGTTGTTATTTCCGAAATCTCATTATGATTACTTTTTGAATTAGATTTTGTGGCTTTGGATATCGTTCGTTAAGGAAAACCTCAAGTCTTGGATTGATTTTTTATTCAATTATGACAAATGAACTTCTAAACATTATAAAACTTGTAGAATCTTATATTTCCCTTCATTGTGTGTGTTGGGAAGTAATCGAAATGAAGTGACGGGTTCAATTACTCCACTTGATTGATATTAATGAATAAAAGAGGATTAAATGAAAATACAATGTGTTGATAGTTGTGTTCTGTAATTGCCTTGATGTTGATCCTAATTTGTTGATTGATGATATTATTGTGGAGTTGAATTTCTAGAGTTTATTATCTCTTCCTTATGGTGTGAAATTGTCAATTTGCATTGATGTTGGTACACTCTAATGAGATATGTGGTGATTATACCGATGGAAAATGGTTCCTGGGAGAGATATAATGGATCAGCGAGTGTTATTATGTCGACAGGCGAGTGATATTATGCCGATGAGAAATCGTTCTAGCAAGTGTTGATTATTGTGATTTGATTAACTTGATACTTGTGACTGAGATACATGATACTTATGAGTGACATACTCGATTCTTCTTATTGATTGACTTGATACTTGTTGATTGTTGAACAGTGACTATTAGACTATGATCGTTAATACTTGTGAATTGTGTATTGTAAAACTGTTATGTTGGGTTGATTTCTGTGCAGGTTGTAGTTGAGGCGGTTCGATTGGGATGAAAGGAGTACTCCGGTCGTATTCTAGCTTAGTTATACCTTGTTTAGTGGGTTGCTTGCTCAGTACCGTGTTGTTGGTACTCACTCCTTACTTCTACACATGGGTAGGTTCCGAACCCAAACTCATGTGATCATTTTCTTCATCTTTCTCTGAGGCTTTCTAAGGATATATTAAGAAGTAGTTGCTTGTCAACCCGTCGGGCCCTCGTGTTCCTCATTTTATGCTTTGTTCTATTCTAGAAACAAAGACATTAAGACTTGTATTTATCTTTCAAATTATGGGATACTACATAGTGACTAGTACATGTGACAATCAAATTTTGGGGGTGTTTATGAGTTGATTATGTTTTACGCACTTATGTTATTGTTTATTTATTTTCCATTTTTCTTTTGTATTATTGGATTTTAGGCTGACTTGTCTTGGTGGGTTTAGAAGAGTTCCATCACATTCATTTTTAGATCCTGACATATACCCTCAACTTTATAATTTAGAAGTTGATAAACCTCTCGTTAAAAAGTGTCTCACATATACCCTTAACGTTACAAAAATGACTCACTAATACTCTTATCATCTAACAAAAGTTTTAAAAAATGAATTATTTCTTTCAAATTTTTTATTTCAACAAATCCATGTAGGAATATGTAATGACTTGTTCCCGTTGTTATAGAAAAGCCAACGGGGAAAATGTTGGGCCAAAATTTTTTTTGGTAGTAACTAGAATTTCCCAACCCAGTCCAGATTTGGACAAAATCGGAGTCAGTGAGGTCTAGGGAAATATGGTAACAAATGGGAGATCTAATTATGAATTTGATCATATGAGTAGATAGCTAAGTAGTTAAGGAACCCGTACGACTTTATAGAATCAAATTCGGGCTAGTAGAACTCCCGAAACTGATCTTAGCGCGAACAAGTAGTTTTTGAGTGTCATGGGTTGAAGGTGTGTTATGAATGGGGGTTTGGAACTCTAATTTTGAGGTTCTGTCTCTGTATAAGCCGTTAGGGCAGGAATTATCCCGCCAGGGTTGGGCCATTGTGGCGGGACAGGGTCCGCCATAACGGGTTAGTCTCGACTTAAGTCGGAAATAAACCCCAAAAACGTCATTACTCTACAATTTTCATTCATGAGACCTAAGGGACGAACTAGGGCAAGTTCTTGATAGTTTTCCACCTCTTTTAGCACTAAAGGTAAGGATTTTACTCCCCTAATCCGTTTTTCGACACGAAGAATTTAGTTTCTTGGGTAATTATTATTGAGGGAAGATTTGAACTGAGGATTATGGTGGAAGAAGCCCTAATTTGGGTATTGGGATCATGTGTTAGTTCTTGGGTTATTAAGTTTGTTATAATTCAGGTAATTAGGCCTCGTTTATTGATCCTCGCATTATATTAATAATTTGTAGACCAAGAACAAGCAGAAAGAATTCGGAAAGGGAAAAATCAAGTTTCTTAGGAGGATTCAAGCTTTGTTCGAGGTAGGTGCTTGTTGTGATTTTATGTTTGTGTGATATATGTTAGTAATTGCTTCGTTATAATCCATGTATGTATGCGAAGGTTGCACTATTGATCACACTAATCGTAAATAAGTATGAATGATTGTATCCCATGAATCAACACTTGCTTGTATGATTATGAGAATGTACATTTTGATTGTGATTGTGGCTTATTGAATGGAATGGGTGTCACGATCCGACACGCTAACTAAGATTGGATGTCACATATTGACATACATATTGGAACAGGTGTCACGATCCAACACACTAACTTGGAACGGGTGTCACGATCCGACACACTAATAGTTTGGGTATGAGTTCAATGAGAGGACCATTGACTTGGCATATATGTATATTATTGAGAATGTGAATTGTACATTGATCCTAAGATGATGACTAATATTGTATATGTTCGGTACATGCCTGTTTTATAATGTTGTGGTTACTTGTATATGTTTCACTTATTGGAATAGTCGTGTGATCGTACCAGTACACTGTGGTTATATACTGATATTGCACTTGATCTTTCTTTGTTGATTACAGGGCATCTTCAGGCGGCTAATGATAGACCTCATCTAGGAGATCAGTGATCAACTGAATTCAAGGGTGAGTCAGTTCTTCGAGGCTGCCATGAGTTCTCGTTATGTTTAGTCCATTTCTATTCGGACTTAGACTAGTGCTTTAGATTCCTTATGTTTAGTTGGGGTTGCATCCATTTTCTTAGAATTGTCGTTCATAGATGTTTTGGTACATTGACCTTCAGGCTCTAGGCATTATTTCCGCATTTGTTTTGTTACACTTCGGAGTTTATGAGAACTCCCTATTTTTCCTTTAGACATTTAAATCGGCTTACATATCTTTAAATGTTTTAGTTTTCATTAATTTGGTTAGTTGGGTTGTAGTAACGGTTCTCCCACCGGAGGGTTAGTGTGGGTGTCAATTACAACGGTGTGGGTCGTGACAAAGGTGGTGTCAGAGCCCTAGGTTGGTTGATCTCGATGTATCAAAACGAGTCTAGTAGAGTCTTGCAGAACGGTACGGCGACATCTGTACTTTTCTTCGAAAGGTTATAGGACTTTAGGAAATCTCTCTGTTTTCTCTTGTCTCGTTCCGTGCTATAACTTAGTTCTAATTTGTATGTGGTGATCCAAATTGGTATCTAATCTCCTTCATTCTTCTCTCCGCAGATGGTTAACACTAGGTTCAACGGCGTTAGGCTCGTAGCTCCCGTCAATGCACCAGCTAAGGAATCTGCAGCATAAGGTCGCGATCGAGGCAGATGTAAAGGAAAAGCAAGGGGCAGAGGCCGAGGAAAGGTAATGCCTACTAGGGATGGAGCACCAGTTGAGAATGCTCCCAGAGAGAATATAGAGGCTGAGAATGAGGAGAATGTTGGACAAGAGGAAGAGGTACAGGCTGAGACTATAGGTATTCCTCCCTTAGACCCAGTGTTAGCTTAATAGATTATGTCGTTCCCGAAAGGATTGGTTAGTCCTGGAGTTCACAGTTCAAGCAACTCAAGCTTCCGCCAATCCCCCTATTGCTATTATTGTCCCCAAGGTGAGTGGAACTGTAGGTACTGATGCTTTCTTTCGTCCTTTGTTGGGTCCGGTTATGATTGGTAATGAACACGAGATGTTAACTAAGTTCTTGAAATTGAAACCGCCTATGTTCCATGGTTCCGAAAGTGAGGACTCCTATGAGTTCATTCTAGATTGTTATGAGAGGCTTCATAAGTTGGAAATTGTCCATCAGCATGGAGTATAGTTTGTGACCTTTCAACTTCAGGGTGAGGCTAAGTAGTGGTAGAGAGCTTATGTGGAATGCAGATCTTCAGCTTTACCCCCACTCACTTGGACCTAGTTTCATGCTCTATTCTTGGAAAAGTATGTCCCCCGAACCTTGAGAGATCGTAAGAAAGATGAGTTAATGGCTTTTGAGCAAGGTGGTATGTATGTGGCCGCTTATGAGGCTAAATTCCATGATTTGTCTAGATATGCTACGCAATTTGTGACTACTGAGAAAGAGAGGATCCGTCTATTTTTTAAGAGACTGAATTTTGAGTTACAGGTATTGTCTATGCACATGATTTCTGCGGGGGAAAGTTTTAATGAGGTAACAAATTTTGTGAAGAAAGTGGAGGGGGTGAGGCGAGACGGTCAGGATAAGGCTTTGGCTAAGAAAGCTAAGAATACATGTGACTTTCAGGGTTCTTACACCAAAGGTTCAGGGAAGCCGACACTTGCAGCCCAGCCAATTCAGTCTGCAATGCCCGCTTCTACAGGTAATTACTCGGGAACTCTACCTCAGAATTTGATTCAGGATAGCCAAGGAGCCGCACCTTCGACCGGCAGCAGGCCATCTTTCAATTGCACTTGTTACAATTGTGGAGAACCTGTACATATGAGGAGAGATTTTTCTCACCCACGTATGTTGGATTCCGTGCAGCAGCAGACTAGAGTAGTGGTACCCACGGGAAATAGTAATAATGGTCGAGGGCGTCCACAAGGTGGGCGAAGAGGAAATCAGCGATGCCGTGGAGGTAGGGGAAATGGTAATGCAGGCAGAGGTACAAAGCAGCCAGGCAGGGAAGTCGCCCATCAAGATGGCAGGGCTCAGTGTTATGCCTTTCATGGAAAGAACGAGGAAGAGTCTTCTGACGCAGTGATCATAGGTACTATTCTTGTATGTGACCGGATGTCTAATGTATTATTTGATTCGAGTTCTACTTATTCTTATGTGTCTGTGCATTTTACCTTAGAATTTGATATGATATGTGATATACTTGATGCCCCCATCCATGTTTCTACCCCAGTTGGAGAGTATGTCATAGTCACCCATGTTTGTTGTGCTTGTTCTGTTATGTTTATGGGATTCCAAACTTGGATTGATTTGGTTATTTTGGATATGACTGACTTTGATATAATCTTAGACATGACATGGTTGTCCCCCTCTTATGTTGTGTTAAATTGTAACACTAAGTCTGTGACTCTAGAGATTCCGGGTAGGAAAAAGTTAGAGTGGGAAGGGGTGTACAAGTCTAAGCCAACTAAGATCATATCCTCCATTCGGGCTAGAAAACTGGTGGGACAGGGTTATTTGGCGTATTTAGCTCATATTCGAGATGTTGAGGTTGAGTATCCCTTTATTGAGCCTATTCCTGTGGTTTCAGAATTTAGAGAAGTGTTTCCTACAGATTTTCATGGTATGCCTCAAGATAGAGATATAGATTTCTACATTGATTCGGAACCTGGTACCCGCCCCATTTCCATCCCTCCGTATTGTATGGCTCCGGCAGAGTTAAGAGAGCTTAAGGCTCAAATCCAAGAGCTTCTTGATAAAGGATTCATTCATCCTAGTGTTTCACCATGGGGTGCTCCTGTAATGTTTGTTAAGAAAAAGAATGGTAGTATGAAGATGTATATAGATTACCGACAATTGAATAGGGTCACCATTCGAAACAAGTTCCCATTGCCTCGGATAGATGACCTTTTTTACCAATTGTAAGGTGCATCATTTTTTCTAAGATTGATTTAAGGTCTAGCTACCATTAGTTAAATATTATACTTAAGGATATACCAAAAACAACATTTAGGACTCGCTACGAGCACTATGAGTTCCTAGTTATGTCGTTCGGGTTGACAAATGCGTCTACAGCTTTAATGAGCTTGATGAACAGGGTGTCACTACATCAAAAATGATCATTAGTGGCAATTAATTCTTAATTGCCGCTAAATATATATTTTTAGCGGCAATTAGCACTTTTTGTATATGTCCCTAAAGCCTTTAGCGACATTGGTTCTAATGGCACTTAACTAATGCCGGTAAAGACACTAGCACTCTTTTTTAATGTCAATATTTATTGCCACTAAAAGTTGTTTTTGTTGTAGTGTGTTCAGACCCTTTCTTGATTCGTTTGTGATAATGTTTATTGATGACATTTTGGTTTATTCGAGAAGTAAGGAAGAGCATGCCGACCATCTTAGTATTGTTCTGGGTGTTCTTGGGAAACAAAAGTTGTATGCGAAATTTTCTGAGTGTGAATTTTGGTTGATTTCGGTTGCCTTTTTGGGGTGTGTAGTTTCAAAGGAAGAGGTAATGGTAGATCCCCGAAAGATTGAAGCAGTTAAGAATTGGGTCCGGCCTAGTTCTGTGACTGAAGTTAGGAGTTTTATGGGGCTCGCTAGCTACTATAGTCGGTTTGGTAAAAACTTTGCTTCTATTGCCACACATTTGACAGATTTGACCAAAACGGAGATACCATTTGAATGGACTGAAAAATGTGAGGAGAGCTTTCAAAAGCTCAAGACTCTTTTGACCACAACACCTACTCTAGCACTACCGGTGGAAGGTAAAGATATTATTGTTTATTGTGATGCTTCACATTCAGGTTTGGGTGTTGTATTAATGCAGGATAAGAATGTCATCACTTATGCATCGCAGCAGTTGAAGGTGCATGAGAGGAATAATGCAACACATGATTTAGAGCTGGCAGCGGTAGTGTTTGCTCTTAAGATCTGGCTGCATTACCTCTATGGTGTCAAGTGTGAGGTTTTTATTGATCATTGCAGTCTACAACATGTATTCACTCAAAAGGGTCTGAATTTGAGACAGCGAAGGTGGATGGAGTTACTCAAGGATTATGATGTGGCCATCCAGTATCATCTGGGTAAGGCAAATGTAGTGGCGGATGCACTGAGCCAAAAAGCGGTGAGTATGGGTAGTTTAGCTTGCTTGGGTGTATCCAAGCGACCTTTGGTTAAGGAAATCCAAACTTTGGAATCTAAGTTCATTTAGTTGGGCATCTCAAAAAAAGGTAGGGTGATAGCTAACATTGAGGTTAGAGCCACCTTCATTGAGCAAATCAAGGCCAAACAGTTTGAGGATGAGAATTTGAATGAGCTTAGAAAGAAGATAGTGATTGGTAAGGCACAAGATATGGTTCTTGATGCGGGGGCGTGCTCAGTTTTAAAGGAAGAAGTTGTGTTCCTAGAGTGGGCGACTTGATTCAGAGTTTATTGACAGAATCTCATGGTTCGAGGTATTCCATTCATCCGGGTGTGACTAAGATGTACTGAGATTTGAAGCAAATTTATTGGTGGCCTGGCATGAAGAAAGATATAGCGGAGTTTGTGGCTAAGTGTCAAAATTGCCAACAAGTAAAGTATGAGCACCAAAGGCCTGCATGTTTTCTTCAAAGAATTCCAATTCCGTAATGGAAGTGGGAAAAGATAGCTAAGGATTTCGTGGTTGGTCTTCCCACGACATTGGGAAAGTATGATTCTATTTGGGTAGTTGTTGACAAATTGACTAAGTCTGCCCATTTTATTCCAGTGAAAATAGACTATAATGCTTAGCAATTGGATAAGGTGTATGTAAAGATATAGTAAGGTTGCACAGGGTGCCCCTTTGTATTATCTCAGGTCCTGGTACGCAGTTCACCTCCAAGTTTTGGGAAAATCGCATGAGGAGTTGGGTACTCAACTCACTTTTAGTACAACTTTCCATCCACATACAGACATGCAGTTTGAGAGGACAATCCAAGTATTAGAGGACATGTTGAGAGCATGTGTGATCGACTTTGGAAGACATTGGGATAAGTTCCTACCGTTGTGTGAGTTCTCCAACAATAATAGTTACCACTCAAGCATTGATATGGCACCATTTGAAGCATTGTATGGGAGAGGATGTAGATCACCCATAGGATGGTTTGAGGCTGGAGACGTGAAACATTTGGGGGTTGACTTGGTGAAGGATGCTCAAGAGAAGGTAAGAAGCTCCTAGCAGTCCAAAGTCGACAGAAAATGTATGTGGATCATAAGGTAAGGGACATGGCATTCCAGACTGGTGAACAAGTTCTTCTTAAGGTATCACCCATGAAAGGGGTGATGAGATTCGGCAAGAAGGGCAAGATTAGTCCTCGATATATCGAACCATTTGAACTTCTTGATCGTGTAGGGCAGTGGTGTATAGATTGGCTTTACCTTCTAACCTATTGGGAGTTCATCTAGTATTTCATGTGTCCATGTCGAAGAGATATCATAGTGATAAGAATTACATCATAAAATGGGAATCAGTTATGTTAGACAAAGACCTTCAGTATGAGGAGGAACTGATTGCAATTCCTGAACGTGATGTCTGAAAGCTTAGGACCAAAGAGATGAAGTCCGTGAAAGTTCAATGGAAGCATCGTCCAGTTGAGGAAGCTACTTGGGAAACCAAGAAAGACATGCGAGACAAGTATCCCCAGTTTTTTAGTGTCATGGGTTGAAGGTGTGTTGTGAAATGTGGGTTTGGAACTCTAATTCCGAGGTTCTGTCTCTATGTAAGCTGCTAGGGCAGGAATTATCCCGCTGGGGCAGTGTGGGGTCCGCCGTAGCGGGCCAGTCGCGGCTTAAGTTGGAAATAAACCCCAAAAATGTCATTATTCTACAATTTCGTTCTTGAGAGCTAACGGACGAAATACGGCAAGTTCTTGATAGTTTTCCACCTCTTCTAGCACTAAAGGTAAGGATTTTACTCCCCTAATCCATTTTTCAACCGTAAAACTTAGTTTCTTGGGTAGTTATTGTTGGGGGAAGATTTTGATCGGGGGATTATGGTGGGAAAAGCCCTAATTTGGGTATTGGGATCATGGGTTAGATCTTGGGCTATTGGGTTTGTTATAATCCATGTAATTAGGCCTCATTTATTGATCTCGTGTTGTATTAATTGTTTGTAGACCAAGAACAAGAGCAAAGAATCTGGAAAGGGAAGAATCAAGTTTCTTAGGAGGATTCAAGCTTTGTTCGAGGTAGATGATGGTTGTGATTTCATGTTTGTGTGATATATGTTAGTAATTGCTTTGTTATAATGCATGTATGTATGCGAATGTTGCACTTTTGATCACACTAATCGTAAATAAGTATGAATGAATGATTGTATGTCATGAATGAACACTTGCTTGTATGATTATAAGAATGTACATTTTGAATGTGATTATGGCCTGTTGAATGGAACGGGTGTCACGTTCCGACACACTAACTGGGATCGAATGTCACTTACCGATATACATATTGGAATGGGTGTCACGATTCGACACACTAACTTGGAACGGGTGTCACGATCCGGCACACTGATAGTTTGGGTATGGGTTCCATGAGAGGACCATTGACTTGGCATATATGTGTATTATTGAGAATGTGGAATTGTACATTGATCCTGAAATGATGACTAATATTGTAAATGTTCGGTATATGCTTGTTTTATAATGTTGTGGTACTTGTATATGTTTCACTTATTGGAATAGCCGCGTGATCCTACCAGTACACTGTGGTTCTGTACTGATACTACACTTGCTCTTTCTTTTTTTAGTACAGGGCATCTTCAGGCGGCTACTGATAGACCTCATCTAGGAGATCAGTGATCAATCGAATTCAAGGGTGAGTCAGTTCTTTCAGACTGCCATGAGTTCTCGTTATGTTTAGTCCATTTCTATTCGGACTTAGACTAGTTCTTTAGATTCCTTGTGTTTAGTTGGGGTTGCACCCATTTTCTTAGACTTGTCGTTCGTAGATGTTTTGGTACATTGACTTTCAGGTTCTAGGCATTATTTTTGCATTTGTTTTGTTACACTTCGGAGTTTATGGGAACTCCGTATTTTTCCTTTAGACATTTAAACCTGCTTTTGTATCTTTAAATGCTTTAGTTTTCATTTATTTGGTTAGTTAGGTTGTAGTAACGGTTCTCCCACCGGAGGGTTAATGTGGGTATGAATCACGACGGTCTGGGTCGTGACAGGATATCCTTCTAACAATGTTCAGGGTACATTTGATCCTTCTTACACATGATTTTTTGTCCTTCTTTTGATTCAACAACTAATTTGAGTTTTAATGATCTCTCTTACAGAACTTATCATTATTTGAGTTTCTTATTCTTATTTTATTTTTCTCTTTTATTCTTTAATGTGAAAATTGAAAAAATAAAATAAAAGAAGTGTAAATGAAAAAAAAGAGAAAAAAAAGTAAGAAAAAAGTTTATAATTAATTTTTTGCCTATATTATAGTTTTTTTGTGTATGTAAATAAAATTGGGGTATTTATGATTAATTTACAAGAAAATGAGTGGAAAAATAAATTTGGCCATCAAAATAATAAGAGATAAGTGTCAAAACATACTTAAATTATTTCCTTTTTTTAGTTTTTTGCCTAAACTATTGTGAATGTAACTTTCATACCTAGATTACCACTTATTAGTTTGGCAAACACACATCTCTCTTTTATTGCACTCTCTTCATAGTGTGTACTATACTCACTCTTTTATTTTAAACAATTATCACGTAACACTCCACATGGACAAAACATTCTACCTTGACAAAAATAAAATAAATTATTAGTAATAATATCCCCCACCCCCCCAAATTTTTTTATATAAAATAAAATGTAAAATATTTTTCCTCCCCCCCTCCCCCATTTCCCCTACCCGTATGCCCCCCCCCCCCTCCCCCTCCCCCTCCCCCTCCCCGATTGTTTAATTCTCTTTTAAATTTCTTTCATAAAAGCCCCCCCGCCCCGCCTCCCTTCAAAAAATAATTTTGATATTATTTTAACTCTTTAAAATAAAAAAAATCTATCCCATCCCAGCTAACTCTCCACTTCCAATTTCTTTCATCGTTTTGTGTTAGATGTATACATTTATTTTTAGAATAGTATTTCTTTACTTGCAACAAGACTTTTTTAACATAAAACTTTTATTTCTATTATATTCGGTACGCAGCAGAATTTTTTTTGGTCAAAAGATATCTACATATCTAATACAAACGAAAAAATATAAAAAAAAAAATTAGAAGGGAAGAGTTAAATGGGATGGGGAAGAATTTTATTGCTTTTTCCTGATTGTCAAAAATAATTTAAATTTTTTATTACTTTTTTCCCATCTCTTCTGTTTAAAATTTATAAATAGTAATAATATGTGTATTATCTAATTACTTCATTGTAACCTAAAAAATAGTTCAAATCCCCTCCCCCAATACCCCCAATCCCCCGCATTTACATGAACTCACTCTCTCTCTCTCTCTCTCACACACATATATATATATTCTTTGAATTAGTATTATTGTCATGATGGGATGAGAATGGGATAAAAGAAATGATTATTTTTATTCTTTTATTTTTTATTTTGGGTACACAAAAAAATGTAATATTTGTACATATTTGCTTGATTAAGTCATCTTTTATTGAACTTATTTTTTCTATATGAATGCATCATTATTTTCCTCTCTTCTTTTCTCTTTTGTTTATCATAAATTTTTTTAAAAAAATTGTGGACAAGTTCCAAATTGGAAAAAAAATGGAAGAGATAGGAAGTGAAGGGCCTGGGAGGGAGTAGTTTAGAGAGTAGATGCCTAACATTTTTATAATTTTAAATTTATTATGAAATTCAAGATCAAGTCAATCATGTGAGCTTAATTATATATTAAGTAATTTTAAATTATTTTAACGGAAAAAGGCCTAAAATGCCCTTAAACTATGAGATTCGGTAAAATATTACCCTTCATCCATCTAATGAGAGTGATCTGTTAGACATAAAAGTATTTTTAAGCCGAAAGATGGACGTCAGGGGCATTTTAGGGTCTATAGGTTGATGAAGGGTAATTTTATACCAATTCAAATATTTGAGGGGCATTTTAGGCCCTTCTCCGTTTAAATTATTATTATTTGTTAATAAGTGTAATATTTTTTCATTCTGATTAATTCATTTGAAAAGTCCAACTATCGTATTAATTTTTTTTTTGTAATATCTGAAAATGATGAGTTTTATAAAATAGTAAAGCTCATGTAGAACTCTTCGGCCACAAATTTCTATTTTTAAACTAACCGATTTTTTTTCAACTAAAAGTCTAAAATTCAAGTAATTTTTCTTTTTCAATTAAAAGTTTTTATTAGCTTTTTCTTAACATTATCAAATGACTTTTTCATAGCTTGATACTTAGCTTACCTACACTGCAAACTACTCTTTTTTATTATATACACCGAAGATATATAGATTATATTGGTAGCGATAATCATAAATTTTGCGATCCCTAAGGGTGATAGAGTTGTCCAATTGCGTAAAATCACGGATTACCGCGGATATGTTTGCCACGTTAATAGTGTGTGGGGGGGACCTTCTGAAAATGGAATCCACGAGGTCTATAATGTTAGCCTCTGCCCTGTATTTTGTACTATTATATTCTGCACCATCATGCAAAAATACAAGGGCAGTGGGGACAAAAGAAAACAAGACAGACGTGGTAGTAGTATTTTTTCTTTCGTTCCTTTAGATTGATCAATTAATAATTCACAATATATATTCGTCACACAATTATCCTAGGATGAAAAATTGAAAATTTAAAAATTATCTGAAAACAAGACTGCTTTATTTTTTGTTTTTTGAATTGACAGGTTAAGTACACGTAATTTAAGACGCATTGTCATATCTTATCACATAAAGAGTCAATTCTGGTTGCTTTTCACCCACAAGAACTGTGCTAACTCTCCACTACTTCTTCTTCTTCTATTTGATTTGATTTTAGAACAAACATAGGAAGAAGAGTTAATTAATTATGGAGCCTAAATCAGATGATGGCTCCTCAAATATAAGAGTGCGTCTACTATACAATGATGGCAGAATTGAAGATAATACTATTTCAGGACCAACTTCTTTTTCAAGAACTTGTTTCAATGGACTCAATGCTTTGTCAGGTTCTCCACTTACTAGCTTCTATTCTTCTTCTATTCAATTATAGGCGGAACTAGTTTATTTATTATGGTTCGACCTATCCCCATAGTTCTGATCCAAATTCTTTATTTATATTTAAAAAATTATTAAATATGTATAAGTAGAAGTAGGGGTGTACAAAATCGAACCGAAAATCAAACTAAACCGCAAATCGAGTCAAACCGGAAAAAAAAACCTGACTAGTGGTTGGTTTGACTTGGTTTGGTGTTGAAAAAAAATCCAACTATATTTGGGTTGGTTTGGTTTTAACTAAAAAAAAAATCGAGACCAAACCAACCCGACATTATATATATAATTTTAAAAATTTTATTTTATAAATAAAAATATTTACTTTGATATAATTTTTAAATATTTCTTATACTTTTTTATAGTTTTTATCTTTTAATATATTATTTCAAGTTTGAAACTTAGAATTTTGAATAGTTTCATAAAGATTATAGTTCATAGATATAGGTAATTATAATAAAACTTAAATCAAAATCAAATTAATACTAATGCAAAATGAAAATCAATTTAACACTAAGAATGACAATAATATTGAATATTTGTTCTTTGGTTTTACATTGGTTTAGACAATTAAAGTACATAATCCAATTTTAATTTNATCAAATTAATACTAATGCAAAATGAAAATCAATTTAACACTAAGAATGACAATAATATTGAATATTTGTTCTTTGGTTTTACATTGGTTTAGACAATTAAAGTACATAATTCAATTTTAATTTTCTTTAACATTTAGTCATGTTACTAATACTTATTAAACTTATTTTAGCATGATTTAGTACTTTTAAATTATGATCATTTTCATTATGACTTGTTAATTTGCAATATTTGTTTTACGCGATTTCATTATTATTATTTTTTTTTGAATATTTTAGTGTCATTAATCATATTATTGTTTGTGTTGTATTCTTAAGAAACACCTTAAATAGTTATATTTTGGTACGACTGGAGAAAAATATTTGAAGTACAAGTAAATTATATGTTTGTATGAATACTTTAGTGAAAAACCCGAGGTTGAAAAACTCGAATTTTATTGGTCTGGTTTGGTTTATAGATTTAAAAATCCGACACAAATGATTTGGTTTGATATTTGAAAAACCCGAACCAACCCGACCATGTACACCCCTATATAGAAGATTGATATATTTAAATATAGGGTTCTTGTGAATGAAGAAAAAAATTGACAAAAAACAAATATATTTGAACAAAGGTAGTTTAAATCAACTCGGATTTGTCCTTGATTTATTATTCCAAATTAAAATTATGAACGAAAAGGAAACAAAAAAACACTATTTAAAATGATAACGTATGGAGACCCAAACTTGGAAGAAATAGAAGTAAACCTTACCCAAAAAAACAAAAAAGCTCAATAAAGTATGAAATTAAATAAAAGTTTCTTGGGCAGTGTGAAATAAATAATAATTACAACTTGGACTTTTCAGAAGTGGTTTAAGTTTTAAACAATTGTGGTTTTAAAAGTATTAAAAGTGGTTTTACTTTTGAGGGTAATTTAGGTACACGAAATAAATGAATTTACCCAAACGCCCTTAACTTTTCACCAAAATTACGAAAATACCTGATTTTTGTTGCTCGTATCATTTCGTGCCAAAAATCTGTCTTGCCAATTATATTTTCCGTTTGACAATTACAAAAGATAAATTTGTCTTTTCAAGGTTTCGATTATTGGCTGATTGAGACATTTCTTAGTATATTACTACTACTATTATATTGTTTCTTTTCCGTCAGAATGACTAACATACGTACTATTAATCACTACACCCTCCGTCCCTATTTACTTGTCCATATTTCCTTTTTTAATTGTCCCTATTTAGTTGTCCATTTTGACAAATCAAGAAAGGACAACAAATTTTTTCCTATTATACCCTTATTTACACTTCTTGAAAATTGTAAAAGTGTATGTTGTTTCCCTCCAATTTATTTCACTTGAATTCAAATAAGTGGTTGTAATTTTGAAGTGAAAAGTTGTCATAAAGGTAAAATTGTAACTTCACTGTGCTAATCATTGTTGCCTTAATTTGTGTGTCATTTCTAAAGTGGACAACTAAAAAGGGACGGAGGGAGTACTAAATAAATTGGGAGAGAGAGAGAGAGAGAGTATATAGTAATCTTAGTTTTTCAAAGGCATAATTTGAAAATAACAATTAGATGCTTTTTTGGTCAGGAGTTGGCATACTTTCAGTACCTTACGCATTAGCATCAGGAGGATGGTTAAGTTTAATATTTCTCTTCATTATCGCTATATCAACCTATTACACTTCCTTTTTAATTCAAAGATGCATGGGCATTGATCCAACCATAAGAAATTACCCTGACATCGGGGAACGCGCCTTTGGAACTATGGGAAGAATGCTTGTCTCCACGACGATGAACGTTGAACTTTATATGGTTGTAACAGGTTTCTTGATTTTAGAAGGAGATAACTTGCAAAACTTATTTGGAGACCACATACAACTTCAAATATTTGGACTTGAAGGAAAACAATGTTTTGTGATTATTATAAGTCTTATTATTCTGCCTACAGTTTGGTTGAACAATATGAGCATCCTTTCTTATATATCTGCAACTGGAGTGCTGGCATCTATTGTGTTACTTGCATCTATTTTATGGGCTGCTTTATTTGATGGCATTGGGTTTCAAACAAGTCAAACTCACTTTATTAATTGGAAAGGGATGCCAACTGCTATTAGCCTCTATGCCTTCTGTTATTGTGCTCATCCAGTTTTCCCAACCTTATATACTTCCATGATAAATCCAAAAAAGTTCTCAAAGGTAACATCACTTTTTTCTATTTTTACTATAATTTGACATGTTATAACATATCGTCTGTTTTACTTATTATAATTTGACATGTTATAACATACGTAGTTTAACTTGTTGTAGCATGTTGTTTATTTTATTTACCATGTTACTAAATTTACTAACTATAGAAATGACCCCTTTCGTGTCAATTTAAGTGGCACTAGCCGATTTGATGACATTGAAATTTGTGGTCTATAATATTATTATTTGTGTTACTATAAACTATTTCATTAAGAGTTAAATTGTTTTTAATTGTAAAAATCAATATTTTTTTAGACGAATTTGAAAAGAAAAGTGTGTTACATAAATTGAGACTAATGTTGTAATTTGTAATTATCTTTTTAGGTGACTTTGATAGTCTAAAATATTATACTTCTAGGAAATTAAATTTTTTTCGGATGACTTATTATTGGAATTAAAATATTATATTTATTTATATGTTTAAGAAAAATATAGATATTTCCACAATTAGGTGATAATGTATGTATCAAACATAAACTTTGTTACTTTTTGTCTTTTTATATGCTAAGTAGTACTCCTCTGTTCCTAATTAATTGTCTATTTTTTCTTTTTTAATTGTCCTTAATTATTTGTTAATTTTGACAAATTAATAAAGAACAATTTTTTTTTACCTATTATATCTTCAATTAATTACTTTGAAAAAGATAAACTTTTTGAAAATCTTAAGTTTTTAATTTATCTACTTCATAATTAATAGGGGTAAAATGGTAAACTCACAATGTCAATAATTGTTTTCTTAATAGGTGTGTCAATTCAAAAGTGGGCAAGTAATTAGGGACAAAAGAGTACCTACTAATTAATTTTGTTGCTAAAAATCATTACTTGCAGGTGATGTTTGTTTGCTTTCTACTTTGCACCATCAGCTATGCATCAATGGCTATTGTTGGATATCTCATGTTTGGTCCAAGTGTACTTTCCCAAATAACCTTAAACCTCCCCACCAATAAAACCAGCTCAAAAGTTGCAATTTACACCACACTAGTCAATCCAATTGCAAAGTATAGCTTGATGATAAAACCACTAGAAAATAGTATTGAAAATCAACTTCCAATTCATTACAAAGCAAGGGTATGCAGCCTACTTATAAGAACAGCTTTAGTAATTAGTACTGTCATTGTAGCATTAGCTATCCCCTTTTTTGGATATCTCATGTCACTTGTTGGAGCATTTTTGAGTGTTACAGCTTCCATAGTACTACCATGTTTGTGCTTCTTGAAGATCTCTGGGATTTATCAAAGACTAGGATTTGAGCAAGTATTTATAGTGGGGATTGTGATAATGGGCATAGCCATTATGCTTGTAGGTACTTACACTTCTGTGTTACAAATTATCAGTCATTTGTAAGTGAAATGTTTCACATACTTACTTTTCTCATGGATTTGATTTTTATATAGATGTCCTAATAACTACTCTCTTCCTTTTAATTTGTGCGTCTTACTTTTCATTTTATTCCGTTTAGAAAACAATGTTTTTCTTTCTTTCTAGGAAATGTTCCGACTCCCAACACACACAAGTGTATGCGGTCATCCAAGTAGTACAGACTGATTTAGTCCGAATATCTTACCCAAGACTTGTGATTTAACAAAAAATAAATTAACCTAGAGAGAAATTTGAATTTTATTTATTTCTATGAGTAAAATTTAAAGACAAAAAAACAAATAAATGTTGTAATCACAATTCGAGAGAGATTTCAGGGTTACAACTTTGTTTCACAATCATGTAAAGCATTTGATTTCATCGACTAGTTTATTTATTCAGTTGTTGATTTACAGGGTTAATAACAAGATTATCATCTTCCAAGCCTCCAATTGTCTATATAGATTGAGCTAACACCTACATCATTGAGCGGGGATATAAAAAATTACTCTGAATGCATTTATATCTGTTAGGCAAAACTATAATTGTATAGTGATCAGAAAATATACTCTTTCCTATAATAGGTCTGATTTTACATATTATACATATCTAACAATATATACTCCTTCCTAGAATAGAACTCTAACCTTACAATTGTATAACTATACGTATTTGTTTTCTGTTGTATCATTAAATTAATAGAGAATACTATTTCAGAAAATCTTACGTCCCTTTAGCATAGTATCAAGAACCATCGTTTAATTTTTTTTTCTCGTGCTCTCTGCTTTCTCTATAGAGTTACCTTGCTACCTTCTTGTGTTCCTCTTGTCTTTTTGTTTCTTTGCACAGGTATCCTGTAACTTATTTTTCTTTCTCGGTTGTACTTTGTCTATTCAATAAATTTGCAATCATCCTCACACGATTTGCTCTCCACAGAACTGGATCATGGAAAGGTCTTTTTTGGGTGGTTTGATGGTTCTGCTTGTCACACCCCTTTTCGCACACGGAAGGGTATTTCCACTTTTAGTGACGGTATTGACTAGGAATTATTTTTAATTTTCAGAGTCGCCACTTGGAATTGAGTTATGGTGTTCCAAGTCACTTTTTCTTTTTAATCCCTAACCAAAAGGAAATGATTCTATATTTTGGTCTACGAACCAGAAATTTGGGTAAGGAATTCTGTTGACCAAGACGAAGGTATTAGGCATCCCTCGAGTCTCGTGGTTCTAGCACGATCGCTTTTATTGACTTATACTTATGCTAAATTATTATTATTATTTTGGATACATTATTATAGGCCATGGTTTGCTTATTTTTTTATTTGTTGAATTTTATTAGTTTGAACCTAGATGCATAACCCCATTCTTGGTTTTGACATTTAGAGGTTGGTTTTGACATTTAGAGGCATAACTGTCTTTTTCTCTTGAGTACCTCACACCTAATAATCTCAGTTTGCACCTCTTGGTTTGAATTAATAAAAATTAATTATTAAAACAATTTGGCCAAGGTGCGTAACCGCATCCTTGAGATAAAATTAATTATTAAAATAATTTGGCCAAGGTGCGTAACCGCATCCTTGAGTTTTTAACTATCTCAAAAAGATGTGGAACCACATTCTTAATTGAGATGAAATTTAATTACTATTGTTACATGACCTAACATAGATAAAAAAAAAAATTTTTTTTAATACATAATGAGTTATTCTTATAATGGTTGTCAATATACTACATTAAAAATATTTTCTTAAATATTAGAATAAATAGTTTGAACATTCTAAAGATCTTCATTGTTTAGAGATATGTAAGATTCAAATAATTATATTTCAACATTATAATATCAAAATTAAACACACATAAAGTTCGGGCAATTTCATTACATTGAAGTCAAGTCTTATATAATCATGAAATAAAACTATACAAAATTAAATTAAATTGAGTGTTACCTCTTGTGAAAATTATTCACGAAAAGAAAATAATCCTAATAAAGAACCACTAACTCAAAATCAAGAAAGCAAACCTCGTATTCAACATTTGTTTGTGAGTGGAGGAAAAAAAATAATGCAAGGGTAATTTTTCTTTTTCTTTTTGAATCTGTTTGCTGCCCAGATGAAGGGGTGTATAGATATGTGGAAATTGGAGTTTAATGGTATTTGGTGTTGGAGGGTCTGTTGTGAATTTATTTTTTTTAGCTTGTGCGTGTGTCTGTTGTGCCTTTTTTTATTTGCTGATTTTCTTCTTCTTTCTTTAATTGTTGGTGTGCGTGTGTGTCGTGCCTAGGAGTAGTGTCCGTGTATGTATCGGTTTCCTTTTTTCCTTTTCTTTGTAATATTATAATTAATGAACTCATAAAGACCCCTTTTTAGAGAAAAAAAATAAATAAATAAAAGTAAAAATAAAATACAAGATTATCTTCGGTATTTATACTAAATTTAAATTAACGTTATGTCCATGTCATATAAAATAACTGGAACCTTTTGTTTTTGGATGACAAAAATAAATGCTATCAATAAATGCATTTTTGCTAATGAAGGATGATTTACTTAATCAATTTTGAGTTATGCTCGTACGAATAATACAAGTATATATTAATTAAGCAATTAAATTCATAAGAATTCCTGAGTCATGTCTTGGCTTAATAAGCTAGAACGAATAAAGAAAAATATTGGAACCTAGCCAAGCAAAAGCAACTATATGTTATACTACGTTTTACTCGATCTAAATTTAACAATATAAACATCCAAATATATTTCAATATTATAGCATTAATAATATTAACGGGTTAAACACATATGAAATCTGAACAACTTCCATATATGGGATTCAATTCTTGCACAATCATGACATAAAATTATACAAAAATAGAATATAAATAAATGTTACCTCTTGTAAAAATTAGGTCACGAAAAGAAAGGACCAACAATCAGGAGCCACAAACTTAAAACTGCGAAAATAGACTTCGAGATCTTCAATCACAAGGTGCAAAAGTACGATGTATATATTGTTTGCCGAGATTAGTGCATATATCTCTATGTGTGTGTTTTTTCTTTTTTGCCTATGTGTTCTATATATAGGATATATTTTCCTAGGTGGGTCCTATTTTGTTGTTTTAGTGTGCATGTAAATAGGAGTGGGGAGGGGGGGTTGTATCGTGTGGGGTGTGGACTGTGGAGAAAAATGTGAGGGAATGGGAGTGTGGGGTGGGTTTTGTTAGATTATTTAGGTTATTTTTTTTATGTTAGTTTTAGTTTTATTAACTATACATATAAATAATAAATTATAATAAAATATCAACTAATTAAAACAATATTAAAAATTATAACTGAAATTTAAAACTCTATCCCTTCATATAATTCTTAGGCACCAAAATAGAAACTGATTTTTATATATTTATTTATTTTTCTAACAATCTTTGACTCATTCCTGCATGTTTTATGATATTAAAGCAAAGCAAAATCACATACTACTTTGTTTTAATCACAATTATTAATAATGTAAAAATACTTTTAAACGATTATTATCAAAGAAAAAATATTTTTTTAAAAATGTCCAACAAGTTTAATATATTGAAAATATCTTTTCTCTTTGTTATTTTCAAATCTTTTAAAATAATCTTACTAAAATAAGACAAAAATCAAAATATCTAACTTAACCTAAAATAAATATTTAAGGAATAAAAACAAAGAAGTAGACAACGCGACAAAGTTTGACCGGACACTTATTTGAGAGGAGAGAGAGGGAAAAAAATGTGTGACCGAGTCCTTGTTTTGGACAGCCTACATATCCCGGGTTATAAAGGAATCAGGTCAAGTGTAGTTCAAGAAGATGAGGTGATGAGTTAGAAGTCAAGTGAGGTCCCCTCGAGGCTCCAGTTTGCGGCTCCCATTTTACATGAAAAATGAAAGACAAGAGTTAAAAGAAAATACAAGTGCAAGATCCCATCTATGCAGCTTCTCTTAAAACTTGACTGGGATCTTCATGCTTCTCGAATTTTGAGAGATTGATTCTCATCTCAATTGAGTTCAAAGGTAAATGCCTTTCTCCGGGTAGGTTCCTTTTACTCGTACTTGGATATTGATTGTGTTTTTTAGAATGAGCTCATGCTTCTTCAATTGAAATTGAGCTTGAAAGTTAGACTCTTTTCCATCTAAGATCCTGAGCTTGAAATGTGGATTGACCCCATTCTATCAATGGATTCCTGAAATTAAAATAAACAAAGAAATAACACAAAATTTTGCCCCAGTTTAATAAAAGAAAATTTTGTGAGAGAAATAAAATATGGTGCTTAGCTTTGAATCGAGACTTCGAACGACTCAAGCTTTGTTGCGATGTACTCTTTAGAGGGCTTATGCGTGTTTACACCAACTCCATTCCTTATGATGAACCGGTTAAATTCGATTATGTTAGTCTAGTCCCATTATCTAGGAGAGTCCTGTTAGTCCCATTATCTAGGAGGGTCCTGCTAATTCCATTATCCAGGAGGGTCCTGCTAGTCCCATTATCCATGAGGGTCCTGTTGATCCCATTATCCAGGAGGGTCCTGCTAGTGCCATTATCCAGGAGGGTCCTATTGATCCCATTATCAAGGAGGGTCCTGCTAATCCTATTATCCAGGAGGGTCCTGCTAGTCTCATTATCCAGGAGGGTCCTGCTGATCCCATTATCCAAGAGGTTCCTGCTAGTCCTATTATCCAAGAGGGTCCTGTTGATCCCATTATCCAAGAGGGTCCTGCTAGTCCCATTATCCAGGAGGGTCCTGTTGATCCCATTATCCAGGAAGATCCTGCTAATCCCATTATCCAGGAGGGTCCTGCTAGTCCCATTATCTAGGAGGGTCCTGCTATAATACGTTCAATAGACTAAAAATACAAACAAAACATTTGCCCCAGTATTTTATTTTTATATTTTTGTGAGTGTTATCCAAATTATTTGCGGAATATTCAAGAAAAGTAGATTCGATCTCTCAGGTAATTGCTATTTTGATATATATTGGCCAATTTCCTTGTAATTGGGTTTCACAAACCTTTATTGCAATGTTGTCATTTTGCTCTTTGTAGACTAAATTGAACATCTAGATTTTTTTTCGAATCTTTCATCTTGAAATAACTTGTACCCCTACTTCAACAAAGAAAATTTGTGAGTTTTAAAATGTGGTGGTTGGTTTGTGGTTCTGCCTTTTGACGAGGATTGCTCAAGTACTTGTCATGTTTTACTTATTTTCTAACGCCCAGTGCTCGTTATTGATTGACTGTATTTTCACCCAAATTTGCTCATTTTGCGGGACTTAAATCCAACATCTACCTTTATTTCACGACACTCATTGTTTAACATTCATTAAATCATGGACTTTTCTGAATCCAAAACTTGTCGACAAATGATAACTCATTGGCCTGATGTTTTGCCTTGTACGAATCCAGAGTTGGTAGCAAGTCTTGAAATCCTTTCTCACCTTCTTGACACAGACTCTACTCAAGGACATATGAAGGAAAGTGATGAAAAGTGGAAGAAAAATATATATTACACAAGAATAGAAGAAAATGATTCGAAGAAGAATCTCTTTTAGAGAGGAGAAGAAAGAAAACTTATCTGAGTGTGGTAGCCGACTCTACTGATCATGACATGCAATTTGAATTGATTACCCAATTTGCCCATCCAATTATTCATCAACCATTATTGATCCTCTCATTTTTGATGTGGGGTCGCAACCTTTAATGAAGTCATAACCAATTTCAAACCCTTATTCGCCTTATGATGTTCATGAGGGTTTTTTGCCACTAAGACTCTTTCATTTTGAATCCTTCAACGCACATTCGCCTTATGGTGCCTGTTAGGGTTTTCACCAACAAAACTCTCTCATTTTTATTTATCTCAACTCACATTCGCCTCATGATGCCAAGCTAGGGTTTACACCAATAAGACTCTCTCATTTTTTTTATTACTTTTTTCACAGCTCACTTTTGCCTTACGGTGCCCACTTAGGGTCTTCACCAACAAGACTCTCTCATTTTTTTTAGTTTTTTTCACAGCTCACTTTCGCCTTACGGTGCCCACTTAGGGTCTTCACCAATAAGACTCTCTCATTTTTTTATTTCATTTTTTTTCATGAAAAGGAGTATGGTGTCATCGTTCGTACCCTTAGCATACTTACTCTTGACATTTCAAAGGTTGACCCAAAGGTCTCTCTTTGCTTGAAACCCAACTTTTATACAATGGTAGAAATAAATGACAGGATGAAGGCTTAAATACGACTTTAAATAATGGGGTTGACTTTTGCTTTGGGATAGAAAAATAAATAAATAAATAAATGAAGAAGAGAGCAAGGAGGCCTGAATTTTACTCAAATGGAGGCTCTAGATTTTAGTCAATGCATAAATAATTGTGCTCTAACGGAATTAAAATGAACAGGCAGTAGATTTACATGGTGGAATGGAGGAATTGAAAGGGAGTGCATTTTCAAGAGGCTTGATAGAATCTTGGGTAACCAAGAATTTTTCAACCGGCTACCAACAAGTGCAGTTCAACACTTAGTGAGGCAGGGTTCTAATCATGCCCCTCTTCACCTGGTTTGCAACTCGGAGGAAGAGCCTATGGTGAAACCATTCAAGTTCTTAAACTTTTGGACAAAACATCCAGATTTTAAGAAAGTTATAGAGGAAAATTGGAAAATAGACTTTGTCGGGAATCCTTTCATTGAATTTCAGACAAAGATCAAAAACGTAAAAGGGGCACTAGCAATTTGGAGCAAGACGACTTTTGGAAATATATTTCGACAAGTAGCCACGCTGGAAGATGAAGTAAGGGTCAAAGAAATTCAATTAGAAGTGAACCCAACTCTTGAGAATAGAGAAGAATTGAAGAAGTCAGAAGCGGAATTAAAAAAAATATCTTCATGTAGAGGAAGAGTTTTAGAGGCAAAAGGCAGGAATGAAATGGTTCCAAGATGGAGATAGAAATACGAGGTTCTTTCATAATTATGTTAAAAGAAGGAGAAAGAGGCTTCACCTGGAAGAAATACAAACGGAAGAGGGGGATATCGTCAACTCAAGTGAGAATATTGGGGTAGAGGCAATATCTTTCTTTGAGAATCAATTCAAGGAGGAGAGGATCTCAGAAGATGAAGGAATGTTGAATGTGATACCAAAACTGATCACCACTGGGCAAAATGAAGAGATGGGCAGGGTTCCTAACATTGAAGAGGTAAAACATGTGGTTTTCAATCAAAATGGTGACATCACAAGCGGACCTGAGGGTTTTTCAGGCATATTCTTTCAAAGTTGTTGGGATATCATTGGGGAAGACATAACAAGAATGGTTAAAGCCTTTTTCTGTGGGCAAGAACTCCCAAGGTTCATCACACACACCAATTTGATTCTTCTACCAAAGAGAGAAAATGTGAAAAGCTTAACAGATTTAAGGCCAGTGAGCCTGTGTACGTTTGTTAACAAGATCATTTCTAGATTGTTACATGAAAGAATTGCTACAGTACTTCCAGGCATTATATCGAAGAATCAATCTGGATTTGTAAAAGGAAGAAGCATTACGGAGAATGTTCTTCTAGCACAGGAGATTATTAGAGACATTAATCTGAGAAGAAAGTTCCATAATGTGGTGGTTAAGCTTGATATGGCAAAGGCGTATGATAGAGTATCTTGGGTGTTCCTCACTAAGGTATTAAGGAGGTTCGGATTTTTAGAAATCATCATAGATATGGTCTGGCGTTCACTCACCAATAATTGGTACTCTGTGATGCTGAATGGAAAGGCCTTTGGGTTCTTCTAATCCTCAAGAGGATTAAAACAGGGTGATCATTTATCTCCAACTCTATTTATAATAGCAGCTGAGGTATTGGCAAGGGGACTAAATAAACTGCATGAAGAGGCAGATTTTAAGGGATACGGAATGCCTAAATAGAGTCCTCCTATAAACCACTTATCATATGCTGATGACACAATCCTTTTTTGCTTAGGGGACAAGAAGTCAATTGGGAAAATGGTGGACGTACTTAAGGAGTATGAGATGGTTTCGGGGCAAATGATCAATCTAAACAAGAGTTTTTTCTACCTACATGACAAGACACCTCTAATTGTAGGGGTAAGACTAAGGAGGATGACAGGAATAAGACATGAAAACTTTCCTTTAACCTACCTAGGTTGCCCAGTGTACTATGACAGCAAGAAGAAAGCCTATTTTGAAGAACTGGTGAATAAAGTTAAAAATAGGGTGTTAATGTGGCACAACAAATGGTTATCTTATGGGGGGAAATTCATACTAGTAATGAATGTGTTGCAATCCATTCCTATTTATTTACTCTCTGCTATGAATCCCCCTAAGAAAACTATAGACCAATTGCATCAGATTTTTGCAGGCTTTTTTTGGAGCAAAACAGGTGGAGGGAAAGGAAAACATTGGATAGCATGGGAGGATATGTGCTACCCTAAGGAGGAAGGGGAAATTGGATTTCGATCATTGCATGAAATCACCAAAGCTCTATTTGGAAAACTGTGGTGGACATTTAGAACATCCACATCATTATGGAGTAACTTCATGTGGAATAAATATTGCAAAAAACATCATCCTCTTATTGCCAAAGGGACTGGTGCGTCTCATGCATGGAGGAAAATGTTGGAAGTTAGAGAAGTGGTGGACCATTATATATGGTGGCAAATCAAAACAGGAGAAACAAATTTCTGGTTTGATAATTGGACAAAATAGGGTATACTACATTGAGGACCACAATGTGGAGGAAGAAGAAGTAGAGGTAAGAAAGTTCATAGTAAATGGGGAATGAGATAGAAATAAACTCAGAGAATTACTCTCAGAAGAGATGATTGAACACATCCTAGAGAATATCAAACCCAAAGTAGAGGAATGTGCAATGGATAGGTCATGGTGGATGGGCAACTCTTATGGAACCTTTACTGTGAAGTCTTCCTATAAGTGTTTAAGACACAAAAAAGAGAAAGGGTGGTGGTGGAATAGCATTTGGAGCAGGGGTGTTCCTTTCAAGATCAATTTTCTCTTATGGAGAAGTTGGAAAGGAAGAATAGCTACAGAAGACAATCTTCAAAGAATGAGAATTAGCATGGCTTCAAGATGCTATAGTTGCAACAACTATGAACAGGAGACAATGATTCACCTATTTCTAACAGCTCCCATAGCTACTAAGTTGTGGAAGCAGTTTGCTACTTGTATAGGCATCAGAACTGATGGAGGACTACAACAAATACTCACACGGTGCTGGAAAGCAACAAATAAGCCTAAATTGAAAAAAATCTTTCAAGCAATACCAGCAATATTAATGTGGGAATTGTGGAAAAGAAGGAATGCAAGAAGAAATGGGAAAGAGGTGACATATGGGGAGCTTTATCAGCAGTGCCAAAATAACGTTTTTCAACTAACAAAGACATTGTTCCCATGGATTAATGTCCCAAAAAGTTGGGAAGGATTAGTTGAGGTCTTAAAAAGATACATACCAAAACTACATTATCATGTTGTTTTCTGGAATAATCCACCAATGGGTTGGGTAAAATGTAACACAGACGGAGCAAGCAGGGGAAATTCGGGGGAAAGCTCATATAGCTTTTGCATCAGAAATAATGAAGGTGATCTACTATATGCTGAAGCACAAAATATTGGACAAGGAACAAGTATGGAGGCTGAAATCAGGGGTATTCTCTGTGCTTTGAAATATTGTAAACACAACAACATTTATAATGTTGTTGTGGAAACAGATTTATTGAGTTTAACTAAGATGATTCAGAGAGAATGGAAAGTTCCTTGGAGTCATATAGGGGATATAGAAGACATACAAGTTCTACTAAGAGAAACAAATGCAGGTATCAACCACATATTCAGGGAAGCAAACCATCTAGCAGACAGTTTAGCCAATGAAGCTTTCAGGCAAAATGATAGGACAAAATGGCTTAACTTTCAGCAGCTACCATCAAAATGCAGAAAGATACTGAGCGCAGACAAGTCAAACATTCCAACAATAAGGATAAAGGCAAGAAAAATCATAGCACAAGTTAGATAAACAAGAACATGATGTACATCAGATGCATTGTCTTCAACAGATTTCACAGCTATGTTATTTACAGAAGAAGAGTCTTCCAACAAAGGGCTTACACAGCTAAGAATACAAAGTTACCTAGCTAGACAATAACAACTTACTTAAAGTTTTTCCATACAAAATGAGGTCCTCGAGCTTGAATGGGGAATGATAAAAGGAAAGGAGCTGATACACCAGAAGAGAAAGGAGGAAATCAGAAATGGAAAATAATCAACATACCTTGGTGAGCTGATGGAGGAGATCGGAAATGAAGGAAGAGGAAGAACACAATTTAGATACCCTATGTTTTGGGTCTTGGCGTAAACGCCTAAAAATTGCATTTTTGGGGACTGAGCTCCTGTTTGGGACTGGTCCTATTTTGTGGATCAGCATATGTTTGTACATAATGGATTATTGAATAAAAAGAGCGTAATGCTCCAAATTTAATAATAAAAAAAAAACAAATGACTTTTGCCCCAGATTTTGCAAATACGAAATTTTAGATTTTTTATTTGGTTGGACCGAACCCCAACACCTGGGCTGCCTACGTATCTTGCCAAAAGAAGAATCAGGTCAAACGTAGTTTAGGATAGACTGTTGTTGTTTTTTTGTTTCTTCTTTTCTTTTGTTTTTTTTTGGAAGGACCAAAGAAGTGGAAGGGCCAAGGAAGTAAATTAGATCTCAACGAGGGTAACAATATGTGACTTAATACTTAGACACAGAACCAAGAATTTCCATTACATCAACCTTCAAAATGTCAAGTCTAAACATGAGGGTTTCTAATACCAAGAAATCAAATCATATATAATATGTTTCACAACATCAACATTGATGACCATTTCTGTCATTTTTCCTTTTATATCTTCTAACTAAAGAGCACCATTGGATAATACCTTCTTTACAATGAATGGTCCTTTCCAATTTGGAGAAAATTTGCCTTTGACTTCGGCCTGGTGTGGCAGAATGCGTCCCAATACTAATTGACCCTCTTTGAAACGTCTGAGACACACCTTTTTGTTGTATGCTCGTGCCATTATTTTATGATACAATTGTCCATGGGATACTGATATCAATCGCTTCTCATCAATCAAAGTTAATTGATGCAACTGTGTTCTGATCCACTCATCATCATCAATTTCAGCCTCCACAACAATCCGTAGGGATGAAATCTCAACTTCTGCCAGTATAACTGCCTCAGTCCCATATACCAGCGAATAGGGAGTGGCACCCACTTACGTACGAACTGTAGTGCGATAACCCAACAAAGAAAAGACAACTTTTCATGCCATTGTCGAGAACCTTGCACCATTTTACGAAGTATCTTTTTTATATTTTTGTTAGCAACTTTTACATCCCCATTTGCTTTTAGGCGATACGGAGTTGAATTTCGATGTTCAATCTTAAATTGATGGCATGCCTCTTGCATTAAACTACTGTTGAGATTTGCAGCATTATCGGTAACAATTACCTTTGGAATACTGAATTGATAGATGATATTGAAATGAATGAAATCCACCATGACCTTCTTGGTCACTGACTTGAAAGTTACTGCTTCCACCCACTTTGTAAAATAATCAATGGCCACCAGGATGAACCTATGACCATTCGATGCTTTAGGTTCTATTGGTCCAATCACATCCATTCCCCATGCCACGAAAGGCCATGGAGCAGACATCGCATGCAACTCGGAGGGAGGAAAATGTATCAAATCACCGTGTATTTGAAATTCATAACATTTACGAACAAATCGTATGGAATCCCGCTTCATGGTGAGCCAATAATAACCTGCTCAAAGTATCTTATTTGCTAGAACATATCCATTCATATGAGGTCCACAAACTCCTGAGTGTACTTCAATCATGACTGTTAAAGCCTCTTTAGCATTTACACATCTTAGAAGACCCAAATAAGGTGTTTTCTTGTACAATATGCCTCCGCTTAAGAAAAAACCGCTAGCTAGTCGCCGAATAGTCCTTTTTTGATTACTAGTGGCATTAGTAGGACATTCTCTGGACTGAAGATATGTTTTAATATCATGGAACCAAGGTTTACCATCAAATTCTTCCTCAACCATGTTCCAATAAGCATGCTGATCACGAATCTGTATGTACAAAGGGTCAATATGAGCTTCGTCAGGATGTTGGAGCATCGAAGATAAAGTTGCCAATGCATCAGCAATCTCATTATTAACTCTAGGAATGTGTCTAAACTTTATTGACACAAACTGTCGACAAAGATCTTGTAAATAATGTTGATATGGTGTGAGATTTGGGTCACGAGTCTCCCATTCTCCTTGAATTTGATGGACTAGTAAGTCTGAGTCTCCTAGCACTAGCAACTCTTGGATGCCTATGTCAGTAGCTAACCTCAAACCCAAGATGCAAGCCTCATACTCTGACATATTATTGGTACAATAGAATCTAAGTTGGGTTGTTATAGGGAAATATTCCCTTGATTCAGACATAAGAACTACTCCTATCCTAACTCTCTTCTTGTTAGAGGCATCGTTAAAGAACAACTTACATCCTTAATCCTTATCGTGAATAACTTCATCGATACATGTCACCTCTTCGTCTGGAAAGTAGGTCTTAAGTGGTTCATATTCATCATCAATAGGGTTCTCTGCCAAATGATCTGCCAATGATTGAGCCTTCATTGCGGTTCGCGTCACATAGATTATGTCAAACTCTGTGAGTAATATTTGCCATTTCGCAAGCCTGCCCGTGGGCATGGGCTTTTGAAAAATGTATTTTAACGAATCCATATGAGAAATGAGATAAGTAGTATAAGATGAAATATAATGCTTCAACTTATGTGCTACCCAAGTTAGGGCACAACACGTTCTTTCAAGAAGGGTGTACTTCGATTCATAAACGGTAAATTTCTTGCTGAGGTAATAAATGGCCTGCTCTTTCTTCCCAGTGCCATCATGCTGACCCAATACATAGCCAAATTAATTATCCACTTACATATATAATATCAATGGTCTGCCTGGTTCGGGAGGAACCAACACAGGGGGATTCGATAAGTAATTCTTAATTCTTTCAAACGCCTCTTGACATTCTTCGGTCCATTCGACTGTGGTATTCTTTTTTAACAACTTAAAAATGGGCTCGCAAGTTGTTGTGAATTGAGCAATGAATCTACTGATGTAGTTTAACCTTCCTAGAAGGCTCATAACCTCAGTTTTGTTCTTTGGAGTTGGCAATTCCTGAATGGCTTTTATTTTTGAAGGATCTAACTCGATACCTCGTCGACTGACTATAAACCCCAAAAGTTTTCCTGACGGTACACCAAATACACATTTTGCAGGATTAAGCTTGAGATTATACTTGTGAAGCCTTGATACGCTAAAAATACACCTCCTTACAGAAGTATAAGCGATCGTTATCAAGTAAAGAACCCAACTTGTAGGTTGGGATCGATCCCATGAGGAAAATGGTTTAGACTTTACTTTAACCAACAATTATATTCAATTAGTCAAATTATTTCCAGAAACAGGTAATTAAAGGGGGGGTTGTGCTTGTGTGAAACAAATAGTAAGAACTTAATAAGTAATCAGTAATCAAACTCAACTTTGGTTGTTATCAAGATAAGAGAAATAACTAGGGTATACGTGTTCCCCACTATCTCACAACGCAGTAATCCTAGTAACAATAATCCTTTTCTAGTGTATTACATGCAAAGTGATAAGTTAGGTATCTCTAAATCCTTAGTCCGGCATCTAGAGAATTTCACCCCGCACCTTGGTCCGGCTACGTGTGTATAATTTACTAACCCTTACCTTTACCTCATATTAGACATCATAATCGATGTTTGGCTTAGTTATTACTTCGCATCAACCGACACTAGCCTATTAGATAGTATCACACTAAATCTATGTTGATAATTATTTTCTTGTTAATTACCTCCTTGGTCCGGCAAGTAGTAACAAGGCGAGTTCTAACGTTGGCCACTGTTAAAAAGACTTCTAAACGAAAAAATTATCAATACATGCAACACACTATTCAAGACTTGTTTATTTCCTATTCATACTTTGTTAATTGCTCATGGTTCCCACAACCCTAGTTGTGGATTTAGTTACTCATATTGGCAAGAACACAATTCATAATTGTAGATGAAGAAATCATGAACTTACGTAAAGAGAATAATAAACCCAGAAATTTAACTTGAATTGCAAAGCCAAAATCTTCAAAATGAACTTGGGAAATCAATAATTGTTAGAGTTGTAAATTAATCTCCAAAGTTACAAAGTAAAACTAGAATAATAGTGTCTAGCCCCCAAAAATGAGGTTTACATGCCCTATTTATAGAAAACAAATTCTAAATAAAAAGGGAAACAAATTAAGGAAAGTTTTGTTTAGGTACACGTCTTCAATCCACGAGACCGACTTACGGACCGTCGATGGATCTACGGTCCGTAAGTCCCTCCCGTCAATCGGGACTTAGAAAATATTTCAGCTTCCAAAAATCAGCTTCTCTGAAGCAAACGACGGACTAGCAGTACGGACCGTAGATCGACCTACGGTCTGTCAATCCCCTCCGTAGCTCCATACTTAGAATCTTCAAAAATCAGGTATTGGAACCCTCACAGTATCACTCTATGGATCAACAGTACGGTCCGTAGATCAATCTACGGACCGTCAATGGGCACCGTGGTTCCACACTTGGTCAGATTTCCCTGATTTGTCCTCAATACCATGCCTGCTGATCTACGGTCATCACCTACGGACCGTGAATGGACCTACGGTCCGTAGATCACCTCCGTGAATGCCATGTTTCTGCATTTCTTTCAGCTGTCTCTATACTTCCGCGTATGAACATCTTTCCTGCAAAACATGACAAAAACACATAAAAATCAATATAAAAAGGCCCTAGACACACAACTTGTAAGTGAAATGTATTAGAAATACCGTAAACTCACGGTATATCAACACCCTCAACTTAAATTCGTTGTTTGTCCTCAAGCGACGCACTACGACTCTAAACGACACTTGTATAGAAGCAAGCCTTTCAAGCCCCAAGCAATCACATGGCTCTCTACCCCTATCACTTTTCAGATGCAACTTCGTTCTCTTAGACTCGACAAGTTAATCCATGCAGATTAGATCATGACACAGATCAACCAACTGACACACAACAGACATCTTCTCACTGTCACCAAGGTACCAACTTTCCGACAATGTAACTAGTGCCCTTACTTCAAACGAAATCCCCTTTTCACAAAAATTGAATGTCCTTCATGGTGCAAGGGTTTATTCAACACTCACGCTCAGAAGTAATTTCAAATACAGTTAGTGCTTACTGCCATAAGCTTGCCCTTATTTTCGCTGCTTAGACTCTCCAAACTAGACTCTAGGATCACTATAGGACTTTATGACTTGTAACGTAGGCTCAGGGTCAGGTGTGGTACATTTGGGTACTGCTTAGTGACTTTCTGCCCTCCTTGACATTACACTAGGCTTTTAACCTCTTGTTGCCCTATTTTTGTCATACCATCGCTTTACCTTCTTTCCCTAAATTTTCTTCAACCACGGATGTGACTTTAGACTTTGTAGTTCATTTTACTTTTATTACACCTTTTGCTTTCAACAAGTCACATCCATTCCTCACGTTGTTTTTTCACTCTTTTCATACCCATTTTTCTTTCAGTTTCCTCTTTCATAGCCACCCTCAACTTATGGATTTTCCGTTAGTTAAGGTGCACAATACCCGATGTCAGGTCAGGGCCAAGATTGAAATTACTTTTTACATTAGCCACCCTCAACTTAGGCTTCTGGCCTAAGTCAAAGTGCACATGTCCAAGGAGGGACCGGGGCCAACATAGTAGATTATGGGAAGGTGAGTTCGGGATTTTAGAAAGAAATGTTTTATTTTTAGGCTCAAAGTTAGATCAAAGGGAACAGTTATTTCATTTGGTTGAATCCTTCTAGGTAATTTGCAGAAAAACTAGAACAATGGCCTATGATCACTTCCTAACCTCTAGATTGAATTGTCTTAGCAGGACTAACCGGGCAAGTTCTAGTTTTGCACAAAACTATTTGAACACTCAACGATTCTCACACACTCTTGGCACATAGTTCCATCATCAGGTTATTAGATTACCCAGTATAAGTTTCATCGTAAGTCATGCTATCAAGTTGGTTCATGATTATTTCATACTCAGAGCGAACACAATCAACTAATCGTAGCCTACTTCTAGCATACATCCCAGAATCTGACGGGTATCAATTTCATAAGCCATCATGCTTCATTCTGTATCATGCTTCTCCACATACAATCCTAAGACATGCCGGTTCAACAAAAATTAAACAGTCTCTTGGGGGAAAAGAACACAGGCAAGAAAACCCCAAGAGAGGATTCATGAGTTGGGTTATTCACCCTATCACTCACAATCCATTTACCCCACCCCCAACAAAAATAGATTTAATTGTCCACAATGCATACAGAAACAGTAAAAGAAAATGGATTTGGGTGAAGCAAACCTGTGGCGCAAAGCGTCGGTGAATCATCAACAAGCAGGGGGATCCGGTTTCCCGGAGCCCGCTGGAACAGTGGTGGTGGCACCCTCAGTAGTGCCCACATCTGCAATCATAGCACTCTCAGTAGTGCTCTCTATCCATCTCACCGCACCATTAGTGGTGCTCACAACGTCCCTCAAAATAGGCTGAAACTCTATAACTGGGGCAGAGCTCGATGCCCATGCAGCTCTCTCACGCACCCTCTGTTGGCGCAACTCTTCATCTGCAATCAAAGCCCTCCTAGCCTCCTTCTCCTGCCGAAGCTGTCTTTTCTGAGCTTTCTCTTCCTCCGTGCAATGAGAGCGGTGCCGCTTTCCCTTGGCATGTGTCAGTGCAGGCCCCTCCTCGGCGGTCCCACTGAATAGAGCCTCTAGCACTGTATCATCAGCCAGTGCAGTAGGAGCAGCCTGAGTCTCAACTGAAGGTGCAGCAAGAAGGGCATCAACGTCAATCCGGAGACTGGCTAAGTCAGCCTACAAAGCAGATAGATCTATGCCCGGAGCTGATCGCTCGAGGACTCGCAACTCAAAGGCATCAAGACGCTTATTAACAGCCAGGACCTTCCGGTCCATTATCCCCTCCATCCTGTGCTCCATCCTAGCCTCAGACTCGGCGATCGACTTTCGCATCCACGGTTGGATGTGATGCAGTAGTGTGGCCATCTGCGCCTCTAATTTCTGTACTCTAGCCATCGGGACAACAGTCGCTCCTAACTGTGGTGTGGACCGAGAAGAGCTAGGAGCCATACTAGCTGCCTAAGAAGAGGAGCCTGGGACAGTGTCGGTGTGGTCTGGGATAATGGGGTCACTACCCTGTGCCTGCCCTACTGTGTCTGCAAGATCGGAACCCAAGGGAGGTACCTAAATCTGGGGCTCTCTACGAGGTGCTGTCAAATTTGCCTCATCTCGAATAAGGCCGATGTCCAATGCCCCTGTAAGGTGGACTAACTTGTCACAATGCCAGATCGGCACTCCAGAGTCCCTGCACAAATGAAAAATTAGACATGGGAAGGGGTAAGTAGTGGAGGTCCTGAAAGCTCTCTCGTGAATCTCTGCTAGCAGCATGCGGGCAAAGTCGATCTCTACTCCTGCTACCAATGCAGCGACCCATTCTGCACGCTCGCCATCTGCAGCAATGTACCTGGCCAACCATAGTAGAATAGCCTCTCGCTGCTCAGTGTTCCTCTGGAAAGCGCCACTCCGTACGGTGTCCCAATGGTAATCAAACTTTGAAGAGTTAAGGGACCAAGAGTGGCCCGTGGTAGGACCATAGAGGAAACGGCTAATGGTGGCAGGTGATATGTCCACCGGACAACTCCAGACCATAGTGGAAGTGAAAGGATCTTGGGCCAAGGGCTTTGACCTTTTGGTAATCGAACCGCGGAGAGTGGCGGCATATGAGGCATAGAACTCTCGCACCATCTCCTCACTATAAGTCCCTGGGTCTCGAGCCATCCAGTGGCACTTGTGAAAGTTAAACAGACGGTGGATTTCCGGGACAGTGTGCAAGCTCTCTGTGAGGACTCTGCGCTCCTCTGTAATAAGTCGGGCCATTTTCTGTTTGTCATTGATCATCTTGGCATCTCGATATATTTTCCATTGGCCCTCTACGCACCATCTATTCGGCTCGCTGGCTACTGGAGTGGGGTCATCATTCCGTGGTATAGGTATGGACTCCGAGCTAGTTGCCTCATCAGACGAGGCCGCTTAGTCATTCTCACCAGACCCTGTGGATGATGTGGCATCGGACGCTGTAGCATGGGCAGACTCGGATTGGGAAGAGTGGGCAGACTGGGAGCCTGAGGCATGGGCAGACTCGGACCTGGACATAGGTCCCTCTGAACTGGAAGTAGCCCCAGTTGGTGACCCGATCAGTGTGTGCTCCTCATCAGATTGGGAGACAGTGACTACGTCGGGGAGCACCTTCCGGGGGGTGCTTCTGGGTGAAGCGCGAGAAGCCCTAGGGTTAAGAGGCACATATGCTGGGTCAGAGTCATTGTCGGTGTCCTCATCAATTAACCAGAAACTAGGGGAAATAGATTTGGACTTGCCCCGTTTTGAGTAGGTGACCATCTTCTTGGGTGCCATCGTACCTGCGGGAACGATACTAGTGCCAAAACTATCTATACGCAGCAAAAGAAACTTTTAGAATTGGTAACGACTCCAACTAAGTCCACAAAAAAATTTTGACAGATGCTACAGTGGTCATCCATGGAGGAGACCTACGGTCCGTGGATCTCTTCCGTGGATCAGGGGGCCTGACCTATAGGTCGCAGATGGAAACCACAGAAGTGCAGAACGGTCCATAGATGGACCTACGGACCGTAGTCCACCTCCGTGGTTTCACACTTGGTGGAATTTATCGTGTGCATTCATTTACGAACCCCATCTACGGTCCGTAGATGGATCTACGATCCATAGATGGGGTATCATGGAAGCCATCAGTGCCAGGTATCATACATTTTTGGCCTTAGTTTTCAACATTAACACAACCTCATCATGCATTTACAAATTTAAATTATGCTAGTTCGTCATTCTTAAGATTCCGACCGATTATTATACCCAACAATTTAGACTAGATGTGGAACCCTAAGTCGAAACTAGCATATAGTTTTTTTACGATCACATACAATAATGCTATACAATCACTATCTATCGTTCCAAGGGCATTGTAATTTTCAAGTTTATCATGCACTTTCATCTAACAATTACCCAAGGTCAAGACCCAACTCCCGACTCTCTATATTCAATATATGAATCGAAATTCAAAGTGAGGGGAAAGTCTATTACCTTACAAGCAACAAGGAGTGGGGTGATTGCATGATGATACTATGCTTAGCAAGACCAAGGAGTCACCTCTTCGTTACTGACCAAACACCGGACCCTTTTTGTTAGATTATGGGATGGGTTGTTTTTTTGGTATGGAAGGGATTTTAGAAATTTATGGAAGGGAGGATATTATGTGGTAGTTATGGAGTGATTTAGGGAGTTTAAAGAATGGCTGAAACGGTTTTGGGAGTAATGTAGGGAAGGGAAATGGTTTGAAACATGGGGGCTTTTAAGTAAGGGGGGTTCGGGTCGGGTCAGACAACCTAAGGGTTTGGACTCATGAGACCCCGTCTACGGTCCGTGAGTCGATCTACGGTCCGTAGATCGGGACCGTAGATCACTATTATACTTGGACAAATTTAGGGGCTTTCCTGGATCTACGGATACCATTAACGGTCCGTGGATCAATCTACGGACCGTCGATGGGATCCGTAGACCTCTGCAGCAGACCATTTTCTGCAGATTTATTGCGTGGTGTACCTCCACATGTAGCAACCAATAGGCTATTGTTTTTTTACATTTTCTGGACACTTTTTAGACACGGATCCTATATTAATTCTAGCCAACACTAAGAACTAAAACACTGAAGCACCTACCTACATTGATACAAAGACGCAAGTAACCAAAGAAAGCTAAACTACTAAATGGAAAACAAAACCCTATCGTTGGCCAGATTGTACATCTTGGGTTGCCTCCCAAGCAGCGCTTGATTTAACATCGCGGCACGATGCAAGTGTCTTGATTACTCAGACTTCATCAAGATTGCACGCCTCAATCACTTCTTGTACAATTTTAGCATTTCCCAAATAGATCTTGATCCTTTGCCCGTTCACCACAAACCTTGTTCCATCCTTATTTTCAAGCTCAACTGCTCCATGCGAGAGCACTTTTGTGAGAAAAAATGGCCCGGTCCACTTGGGCTTGAGTTTGCCTGGAAATAGGCGCAACCTAGAGTTGAATAGCAGCACAAGATCACCAACCACAAATTCTCGCTTTTCAATTCTTTGATCATGATACCTCTTTAAATTCACGCTTTTAGGCGAAACTCATCAAGCACATTCAAGTCATTCATCCTTTGATTAGATGCAATGCCCCAATCAAAATTTAACTTTTTCATTGCCCACATAGCCTTGTGCTCTAGCTCTACTGGTAAATGACAAGACTTCCCATATACAAGTTGGTAAGGAGACATACCTATGGGGGTCTTGTATGCAGTGCGATATGCCCATAGAGCATCATCAAGCTTCCTTGACCAATCCGTTCTATTAGCATTCACAGTCTTTGCCAATATCTGTTTGATCTCTCTATTGGATACTTCAACTTGACCGCTAGTCTGTGGATGGTAAGGAGTGGCTACATTGTGACGGATACCATATTTCTCAAGTAGTAATTTGAACAACTTATTACAAAAGTGAGAACCTCCATCGCTAATAATGGCTCTCGGTGTACCAAATCTGGAAAAGATATTCTTTTTCAAGAATGCGGTGACACTTTTACCTTCATTGTTGGAGAGTGCAACTGCTTCCACCCACTTTGATACATAATCAACTGCAACTAGAATATACTTTATCCCATATGAACTCACAAATGGACCCATAAAATCAATGCCCCATACATCAAACAACTCTATCACCAATATAGGATTCATTGGGAGCTCTTGCCTCTTTGAAATCCCTCCTTCTCTTTGACAACGATCACAAGACTTGGCGAAGTCATGAGCATCTTGGTGAATGGTAGGCCAGTAATACCCACATTGCAAAATCTTATGTGCAGTCCGAATACCACTATGATGCCCACCAACAGGTGATAAATGGCATGCTTCAAGTACACTCAACATCTCAACTTTGAGCACACATCGACGAATAATCCCATCAGCACAACTACGATACAGGTAAGGTTCATCCCAAAAGAATCTCTTCACATCATGCATAAACTTTTTCCTTTGGTGAAAAGACAAATCGGGGGGCACAATATCGCTTGCCAAATAATTAGCAAAGTCGGCGAACCAAGAAATCAAATCATGAGAAGCAGCCAATACCTATTCATCTGGAAAAGCATCATTAATTTCAGCCCTATCTCCAAGCTTTAGCATAGCCTCTTCCTCTAATCTGGACAAGTGATCGGCAACTTGATTTGCAATCCCCTTTCTATCTTTTACTACAAAATCAAACTCTTGCAGCAGCAATACCCATCTAATCAATCTCGGTTTTGCAACCTTTTTCGCCATCATATACCTCAATGCAGAATGGTCAGTATGCACTATGACCTTAGTACCAAGCAAGTAGGATCGAAATTTCTCGAATGCAAAAATCACTGCAAGAAGTTCTTGTTCGGTAACCATATAGTTCTTCTGAGCCATATTTAGAGCTTTGCTGGCATAGTAAATAGGGTGAAGAATTTTCTCGCGCATTTGACCCAATACTACACCAAGCGCCACTCCACTCGCATCGCACATTACCTCAAATGGTTGTCCCCAATCCGGTGAAATAATGATAGGTGTTGTAACCAACTTTTCCTTCAACTCTCCAAATGCTCTAAGACAAGCATCATCAAAATAGAACTTACTCTCCTTGTCGAGCAGTTTGCACAAGGGATGTGCAATTTTTGAGAAATCTTTGATGAATCTCCTATAAAAACCTGCATGCCCAAGAAAACTTCTAACACGTTTTATTGAAATGGGTGGCGGAAGCTTTTCTATTACCTCAACTTTAGCTCTATCAACCTCAATACCTTTCTCTGAAATTCGATGTCCCAACACTATACCTTCTTTAACCATGAAGTGACACTTCTCCCAATTAAGCACCGAATTGCAGTCTTCACACCTTTTAAGCACCTCGTCCAGATGATCTAGACAACGATCAAAAGACTTACCTACAACTGTAAAATCATCCATGAACACTTCAATAGTATCCTCCACCATATCAAAAAATATCGACATCATACAGTGCTGGAAGGTTGCTGGAGCATTGCATAACCCAAATGGCATCTGTTTGAAAGCAAAAGTCTCATATGGGCAAGTGAAGGTGGTCTTCTGGAGCTATAGAGATTTGATTGTAACCTGAATACCCATCAAGAAAACAATACCAACCCTTTCCTGCAAGTCTATCCAGCATCTGGTCCATGAATGACATTGGAAAGTGGTCTTTTACTGTCCACGCATTCAACTTCCGATAATCCATGCAAACTCTCCATCCAGTGACAGGCCTCATTGGAACAAACTCATTCTTTCATTTGGAACCACAGTCATACCACCTTTTTTAGGAACACACTGCACAGGACATACCCAATTACTATCTGAAATGGGATAAATAACTCCCGCATCCAGCCACTTGATGATCTCCTTTTTGACTACTTCTTGCATAGGTGGATTTAGTCTTCTCTGATGCTCGATACTGGGCTAATGATCCGGCATGAGTTGGATTTTGTGAGAGCAGATACCGGGAAGGATCCCTATGATATTCGCAATAGTCCACCCAATAGCTCGCTTGAACTTTTTTAACACAATCACCAAGCATTTTACTTGTCCTGCATTCAAATCTGCCGCAATGATGACCGGCAAAGTATTCTCTTAGCCCAAGTATACATACCTCAAATGCGGTGGTAAAGCCTTAAGCTCCAATTTCGGTGCCTCCACGATAGATAGTCTTGCGGGTGGGGACTCGCGATTCTTCGTGTCTAATTCATACTTCTTTGGTTTGGGCCGGTATTTACACCTATTGAGTGCGGCTACCAACTTATCATAATCTTCAATGCCATCACTATCGAAGTTCATAATAACTGCTGCTAGTGTCTCAACACCTAGTCGCTCTTCAATTTGCACTTCTGTCCCAGTCTCTACTCTGTAAGTTATGGCAGATATTGTTTGGAGCTCACCACTCTGCTTCATGGACCTACAAATATTGAAAGTTGCTTCTTCATTATTCAGTCTGAATTTCATCTGCCCCTTTTCCATATCAACCAACGCACGCCCTGTGGCAAGACATGGTCTCCCAAGGATGATGGGAACCTCAAAATCAACCTCACAGTTAAGAATCACAAAATCTGCCAAAGAAATGAAAGACTCCACTTTCACTAGCACATCATGGAGTACACCAATGGGCCTTTTCACAGTTCGATCGGCCATTAGTAACCGCATTGCAGTGGGCTTTGGGTCCCCCAAAACCCAACTTCTTGTAAATAGACAAAGGCATGAGGTTGATGCTAGCACCAAGATCACACAATGCCTTAACAAAGTGTAGCAACCCTATAGTACATGGGATCTTGAAAGCAGCAGGGTCTTCCTTTTTCTGCACAAGAGATCTTGTAGCAATAGCGCTACAATGCTGCAATCTATCATCATCTTCAAAACTCACAGATCTTTTCTTTGTCACCATATCTTTCATGAACTTCGCATACCCAGACATTTGCTCCAAGGCTTCTATCAAAGGAACATTAATAGAGAGTTGTTTCAATATAATAATAAACCGGCGATATTTACCATCCTCAGTCTTCTTCACTAGCTTCTGTGGAAAAGGTAATGGAGGTCTAGGTATGGGAACCACTTTTTGAGATATCTCCACCTCTTGCTCTGTTGCTTTCTCAGAATCTGGACTACCCTCTATCACATCATCTTCGTTTCTAATCTCAACCTCCACCACAGACGGCCTAGGTGGATCTATGGTTTGCTTACCCCCTTGAGTAGTAACTGCCATACAATGACCATCATTCTTTGGGTTCTGGATGGTGTTGCTAGGAAGAGTGCCAGTTTGACGTAGATTCACTGTAGTAGACAACTGAGTCATCTGCTGGTCTATATGCTTTATTGACACTGCATGGGCGTCCACCTTTTGTCCAATGCCAGACAAGTCACTTCTCATCTCCTTTAGATTCTCATCAGTTGCATCAAACCTTCTCATCATCTTCTGCAACATTTCTTCAATACACGCCATATTGCCTCCAGTTTTCCTAGCACCAGATTCCGGATTTTGAGGGGGAACATAAGGTCCAACCCGATCGTTTTTGTTGCCATAGTTGTTCCTGTTGTAGTTGTTGTCGCGATTGAAGTTTCCATCCCGGACATAGTGACCCTCTCGGTTGTAATTTCCATAGTTCCGACCTTGGTTTCCTTGACCGTGGCGCCAATTTTCCATGTTGGATCCTTGGGCATTTGGTTGGAAACCCCCCGTCTGATCATTCACCGCATAAGTGTCCTCTTCATAGTAACACTTCTCAACTGGTGGTGGAGTTCTAGTTAAGTAGTTTACAACATTTACCTTTTCTGCTCTTCCACTCACATGCTTCAATACCAACCCCAACTTTGTCCTTAGCTGAGCCATCTCCTCACGAATATCATCTGCAGAGTTAACAGTTGCATTATGAACGGCAAATGTGTTTCTCCTACTATCTGACCTCCTAGTGCTCCACACTTTATTGTTGCGAGAGATCCTCTCTAATTTTTCAGCAATCTGTGCATATGTACAATCACCATATGAACCTCCAACAATAGTGTCAAAAACTGCTTTATTGTTATCATCCTGTCCTCGATAGAAATATTCCTTCAGCGACTCATCATCAATACGATGATTTGGAACACCTCTTACGAATGCAGTGAATCTGTCACACGAGCTGCTCACAGACTCCCCAGGTAATCTTACAAAATTGTTGACCCTATCTTTGTGATTGAGCTTCTTAGACACCGGATAGTACTTTGCTTTAAACACTTCTGCCAGTTGATCCAATGTGAATATTGAGTTATACGGAAGCTCAGTGAACCATACTGAAGCATCGCCGGTCAGTGACAGAGGGAACACTCGTAATCCAATGACATTCATATCCAAGTCTGGTCTACCTACACAACTTTTGCAAACCACCCTTAGCTTGGCCAAGTGAGCATATGGATCCTCCAATGACGATCCTGAAAATAAGCCTCTTGCTGTAAGCATCTGCATCAAACTACTAGTCACCACAAATGTGTGCCCTGGAGGTAGAGGAGGTAGGACAATGGGTCCATTAGAGTCTGTTATGTCGATGTTGCCCCGATAGTTGTCATGTTGTTGTGGGCCTGGTCTCTCACTGCATCTCCCAATTGATTTTCAGCTAGACCTCGGTTTTCCCCACCAACAACTCTTGGTTGTTGTAACTCAACTGCTTCATCTAGATTTCCTGCGATAGGATTAACTGGAAGTCCTTGATTGTTCATTCTTCGCAAATTTCTGTTCAACTCTGGATCGTACGGAGTAAGTGGTTCGCCTTGGCCCCGTGTACTTGGCATACACTAGAGTCGGAACCTAACAGAGACAAAAACAAAGGGAAAAAGTAAAATTAGGAAATATTTGACTAACATTCAATAATGTAATTAAAAAATAAATCTAAAAGCCAGATTCCCCGGCAGCGGCGCCAAAATTTGATACACTCAAATTACACCTCCTTACAGAAGTATAAGTGATCGTTATCAAGTAAAGAACCCAACTTGTAGGTTGGGATCGATCCCCGAGGAAAATGGTTTAGACTTGACTTTAACCAATAATTATATTCAATTAGTCAAATTATTTCTAGAAACAGGTAATCAAAGGGGGGTTGTGCTTGTGTGAAACAAATAGAAAGAACTTAATAAGTAATCAGTAATCAAACTCAACTTTGGTTGTTATCAAGATAAGAGAAATAACTAGGGTATACGTGTTCCCCACAATCTCATAACGCAGTAATCCTAGTAACAACAATCCTTTTCTAGTGTATTACATGCAAAGTGATAAGTTAGGTATCTC
>NC_064284.1:43801870-43806238 GCF_019186545.1 Solanum stenotomum
TTTTTTTTTTGCCCTATTTTTGTTATATTATTGCTTTACCGCTTTCCCTTGATTTTCTTCAACCACAGATGTGACTTTAAACTTTGTAGCTCAATTTCCTTTTATTTTATTGCTCCTTTCTCTTTTAATAATTCACATCCTTTCCTTCCGTTTCCCTCATTTTTATTTTTTAGCCTTTTTTTTTCTTTTCACTCTTTTCATCCCCATTTTTCTTTCAGTTTCCTCTTTCATAGCCATCCTCAACTTATGGATTTTTCGTTAGTTGAGGTGCACAATACTCGATGTTAGGTCAGGGCCAAGATTGAAGTTACTTTTTTTACATTAGCCACCCTCAACTTAGGCTTTTGGCCTAAGTCAAAGTGCACATGTCCAAGGAGGGACCGGGGCCAACATAGTAGATTATGGGAAAGTGAGTTCGGGGTTTTAGAAAGAAATGGTTTATTTTTAGGCTCAAAGTTGGATCAAAGGGAACAGTTATTTCATTTGGTTGAATCCTTCTAGGCAATTTGTGGATTTTTCAGAACAACGGCCTATGGTCACTTCCTATCCTCTAGATTGAATTGTCTTAGCAGGACTAACCGGGCAAGTTCTAGTTTTGCACAAAACTGTTTGAACAGTCAATGATTCTCACCACTCTTGGCACATAGTTTCATTATCAGATTATCAGATCACCAAGTTCAAGTTTCAGGTTTAATCATGCAATCAGGTCGATTGTTACTATGTCATACTCAGAGCCAACACAATCAACTAATCGTAGCCTACTTCTAGCATACAACCCAGAATCTGACGGGTATCATTTTTCCTAAGCCATCATGCTTCATTCTGTATCATGCTTCTACACACACAATCCTAAGACATGCCGGTTCAACAAAAATTAAACAGTCTCTTGGGGTAAATGAACACAGGCAAGAAAACCCCAAGAGAGGATTCATGAGTTGGGTTACTCAGACTTCACCCTATCACTCACGATCCATTTACCCCACCCCCAACGAAAATAGATGCAATTGTCCACAATGCATACATAGACAGTAAAAGTGAATGAATTTGAGTGAAGCAAACCTGTGGCGCAAAGCGCCGGCGAATCATCAACAAGCAGGGGATTGGGAAAGCCAACAGAAAGATTCGATTCTGACTTCGTAGAGCCGGTGCTGCTGTTGCCTGCGCGTAGGGCCGTCCCGATTTCCCGGAGACCTCTAGTACCTCAGTGGGGGCACCCTCAGTAGTGCCCGCCTCAACAATCCTAGCACCCTTAGTAGTGCTCTCTATCAAACGCTATGCACCATCAGTGGTGCTCGCAGTGCCTCTCAAAATAGGCTGATCCTCTGCAACTGGGGCAGAGCTCGATGCCCCTGCAGCTCTCTCACGCACCCTCTGCTGGCGCAACTCTTCGTCTGCAATCGAAGCCCTCCTAGCCTCTTTTTCCTGCCGATGTTGTCTTTTCTGAGCTTTCTCTTCCTCCGTGCGATGAGAGCGGTGCCGCTTGCCCTTGGCATGTGTCGGTGCAGGCCCCTCCTCGGCGATGCCATTGAATAGAGCATCTAGCACTGTATCATCAGCCAGCGCAGAAGGGGCAGCCTGAGTCTCAACTGAAGGTGCAGCAAGAATGGTATCAACATCATTCCGGAGGCTGGCTATGTCAGCCTGCAAAGCAGATAAGTCTGTGGCCGGAACTGATCGCTCGAGGACTCGCAACTCAAAGGCGTCAAGCCGCTTATTAACCGCCAGGAGCTTACGGTCCATCATCCCCTCCATCCTGCGCTCCATTCTAGCCTTGGACTCGGCAATCGACTTTTGCATCCACGACTGGATGTGATGCAGTAGTGTGGCCATCTGCGCCTCTAAATTTTGTACTCTGTCCATCGGGACAACCGTCGCTCCTAACTGTGGTGTGGACCAGGAAGAACTAGGAGCAACACTAGCTGCTTGAGAAGAGGAGCCTGGGACAGTGTCGGTTTGGTCTGGGATAATGGGGTCACCGCCCTATGCCTGCCCCACAGTTTCTGCAAGATCGGAGCCTAAGGGGGGTACCTCAATCTGGGGCTCCGAGGTGCTGTTACATTTGCGTCATCCTGAATAAGGTCGATGTCCAATGCCCCTGTAGGGTGGACTAGCCTGTCACAATGCCAGATCAGCACTCGAGAGTCCCTGCACAAGTGAAAGATTAGACAGGGGAAGGGGTAAGTAGTGGAGGTCCTGAAAGCTATCTCGTGGATCTCTGCCAGCAGCATTCGGGCAAAGTCGATCTCTACTCCCGCTACCAATGCAGCAACCATCACCGCTCTGTCCCAAGTGACCTGATTGTCAGCTTTTGTAGGGGACACTCTGTTGCGTACCAACAGCCAGAAGAACTTTGCTACAAAATTCAATGTGGCCTTCCGGATGCCCAACCGTGGAGCAGCGACCCATTCCGCTCGCTCGACATCTGCAGCAATGTACCGGGCCAGCCATAGTATCACAGCCTCTCGCTGCTCAGCACTCCTCTGGAAAGCGCCACTCCGCACGATGTCCCAGCGGTAATCAAACTCTGAAGTGTTAGGAGACAAAGAGTGGCCCGTGGTGGGACCATAGAGAAAACGGCTAATGGTGGCGGGTGATATGTCTACCGGACACCCTCGAACCAAGGTGGAAGTGAGCGGGGCTTGAGCTAGTGGCTTTGATCGCTTGGAAATGGACCCGTGAAAAGTGGCAGCATAAGAAGCATAGAACTCCCGGACAATCTCCTCGCTATACGTCCCTGGGTCTCGAGCCATCCAGTCACACTTGTGAAGTTTGAACAGTCGGTGAATACCTGGCACAGTATGCAAGCTCCCCGTGAGGACTCTGCGCTCCTCTTGAATTAATCGGGCCATTTTTTGTTTGTCATTTACCATCTTTGCATTCTGATAGATTTGCCATTGACCCTCTACATACCACCTATTCAGCTCCTCTGCTATCGGAGCGGGTTCATCATTCCTTGGTGCAGGAATGGCCTTTGAACTAGTTGCCTCATCAGACGAGACTGCTTGGTCATTCTCTCCAGACCCTGTGGATGATTTGGCGTTGGACCCTATAGCATGGACAAATTCTGATTACGAAGAGTGGGCAGACTGGGAGCCTGAGGCATGGGTAGACTCGGATTCGGACATAGGTCCCTCTGAACTGGTAGCATCCCCAGTTGGTGACCCGATCAGTGTGTGCTCCTCATCAGACTGGGAGACAATGACTACGTCGGGGATCACCTTTCGGGGGGTGCTTCTGGGTGCTGCGCGAGAGGCCCTAGGGTTGAGAAGCACATATGCTGGGTTAGAGTCATTCTCGGTGTCCTCATCAATCAACCAGAAGCTAGGGGCAACCGATTTGGACTTGCCCCATTTTGAGTAGGTGACCATTTTCTTGGGTGCCATCGTACCTACAGGAACGATATTAGTGCCAAAACTAACCATATGCAGCAAAATAAAATATTTAGAGTTGGTAACGACCCTAAACTAGGTCCACAAAAAAAATTTGATAGATGCTACAGTGGTCATCCATGGAGGAGACCTACGGTCCGTAGACTTGTCTACGGTCCGTGGATCTCTTCCGTGGATCAGGGTGCCTGAAATATAGGTTGCAGATGAAAACCACGAAAGTGCAGAACGGTCCGTAGATGGATCTACGGACCGTAGTCCACCACTGTGGTTTTTCACTTGGTGAAAATTTACAGGTGCATCTAATGACGAACCCCATCTACGGTCCGTAGACGAGGTATCGTGGAAGCCATCAGTGCCAGGTATCATACATTTTTGGCTTTTGGTTTCAGCATTAACACAACCTAATCATGCATATACACACTTAAAATATGCTAGTTCGTCATTCTTAAGATTCCGACCGATTATTATACCCAACAATTTAGACTAGATATGGAACCCTAAGTCGAAACTAGCATAAAGTATTTACGATCACAGAAACTCACATTACAATTAATGCTATACAATCACTATCTATCGTTCCAATGGCATTGTAATATTCATGTTCATCATGCAATTTCATCTAACAATTACCCAAGGTCAAGACCCAACTCCCGACCCTTTATATTCAATCTATGAATCGAAATTCAAAGTGAAGAGAAAGTCTATTACCTTACAAGCAACAAGGAGTGGGGTGATTGCGTGATGATACTATGCTTAGCAAGACCAAGGAGTCACCTTTTCGTCACTGACCAAACACCGGACCCTTTTTGGTAGATTATGGAATGGGTTGAGTTTGGTATGGAAGGGATTTTGGGAATTTATGGAAGGGAGGATATTATGAGGTAGTTATGGAGTGATTTGGGAAGTTTAAAGTGGGGGTGAAACGGTTTTGGGAGTAATGGAGGGAAGGGAAATGATTTGAAACAATGGGGGTTTTAAG